>NW_022981708.1:0-7451 GCF_902652985.1 Pecten maximus
TAGGCCCGGTTGAGCGACAGGTGGCGTACTGGTCAAGATGAATGTGATTGGTCATGTAGCGATAAATGCAAAATGCAGACATGCAGTTAAAGACGAAATAAAAGTGGAGTATCTATTCAAATGACACATTAATAAAATCATATTCCTGATTCAAATGCAGACTTATATCACCAAAAATGTTTCAAGCTGAATTAATTTTGTTATCCGTGCTGAAACGCATTATTGATTAGTTTGTTCAGAGACATATATCACATATATGTCTCTGGTTTGCTAATGCATTTTTACAAGCAGTTTTACATTTAACCACCAGCATTTAAAACTATGCCGTTTATCTTTTTTAAAGATATTTCTTGTTCTTTTTAAATGTAATACTAGACATATACTCTCTATTGCAGGTATTACCGCCTGCTATGTATCATGGAACCCGTATTCGTCACGATCTGCTATGTAGCATGGAACCCGTATTCGTCACGATCTGCTATGTAGCATGGAACCCGTATTCGTCACGATCTGCTATGTTGCATGGAACCCGTATTCGATGGCATGCGATGCCTTAACAAAAGAAAAGTTATGTATAGCAATTTACTGAGGCCATTACTTTCAGAGTGTGATGATTGAACCTTACCACTAGCAAATTGACCAATGTACATACTTATAAAAAATAAAGCCAAAGGGCTAGGAGGTTGAAGCAATCCACAAAAAAATTAATCAAATTGACAACATCCTCACTGTACGACGCCGAACCTCGCAATGCCTTAACTCTACACGCCTCGTGTCCGAACCGACAAATCCATGTGTATTAAAGTGTACCCTTAACGTATTGATTAATAAACAAGAGTGCAGAAAACCGCATCAAAATCGGCCGACCCATTACCGAGTAATTGCGATTTGTCTCGAATGCCTCGTTTTGGTGACCTCGACCTGTGACGTCACAGGTTGAACACGATCGTAGCCGCCATATATAGGAAATATATAGAAACAAATGTGAACACGTGCCTGAAATTAATGCGAATAAGACAACAAAATGAAAGTGCTGAATAACTCTCTGAGTTATATTTGTGAATGAGTTAATAGCAAGTTGCTACCGAAACCAGGGACATATAATTTTCTTTTTAAACGGGCCATATATAACATGTAGCATCTCACTAATTTTCTCTCATAACGAGCCATATACAACATGAAACATTTTACTAATCTTCTATTATAACGGGCCAAATACAACGTGTATCATCTTATTTATTTTCTATTATAACAGGTCGTATATAACATGTATATTTTATATTTTTTAATTTTTTATTTTAACGGGTCGTTGTGTAACATGTATGACATTTGAATAACGGTCCATTTATAACGACTTACATCATACAGTAAGGACCGTAGCTTTTAATACTTTTACCCTTTCCCCCGCGATTTATGGTGACGAGTGTACATGGAGAAATAATCACCGTGTTTCCTGGTGATAGACCAATTATGCCGATCGATCACCGGGGTTAAATCATCAAAGATCGCGGTGACCAAGCGTGCCGCGGTGAACCTCCGCGATCAAGACACTGAGGACCACAGAGGATCACAGAGGATCAGCAGGACTCATCGGTGCCGACTCATGCGATAAAATTTACCTGTAATATGAATCGGTATGGAGTAATTACATGTATATAACTGACACCCATCAACGCTATGATCGATGTGACCAGGGACGTACGGTATAACCATTTGCCATTGGTTTTAATTGTTTCCATCTCTTATAAATGCCGTAGAATTAAACATCAGTTTTACTTAGCTTGAAAATATGATGATTTTTTTTTGTCACTAGTCGTAGTCTAGAGGGGACATAGATAATGTCTAGTATATTTAGATATATAAAGAACTGTAAAAATTCCGCTGTGTGTCGCTGACAGGTAAAAGAAAGTAGATTTGATGGAAGTTATTTCTTGAGTAGTAGATCTAAGAATCACTGTGTGATGATCATTTATCATTTCAAACAACTTTAATCCAAGTAAGGATATAATTTGCATACATTTCTGGTGTAGGGCCAGAACGCACTAGCCTACTATATGAAAACATTGAATGTGCCGTCACCGTTTGGTGTCGCTAAGATATAAGGTGTAAATACAATAAAACCGGTGTGAAATCGCACGTATCTTACCAATATGGATAAATGAGATATTTATTTACCCCAGATCACCCATTTAGTCCCACCTAGGTGTTTTATTCCGTCAGTATAGACCCTTGCTTTACGCTAGTCAAAATTTCACGCTGTTGACCTGCCATTTTGTAAGTGACAGTACGACTAACAACCCGAATCGGAACGCAATGGACCGAAAAGACCATATATAATTTATTGTGTTTTTCTTCTAAAGTAGTTTGAATCAAGAAAACTAAGCTTATTATTTCACAAAACCTGTTATATTAAATTCAAAAATTCATAATTTCTTAATTATAAGCGGTAAAATCTATAGAAATAAAAGTTGTATCATCGCACATGGTTAGGTAATTAGGCCGACCGCGACCTACAATGTATAGTTAGCAACATGGCGTCGAATCCAGAATGAAATATTGACTAGCGTAAAGCGAGGGTCTATAAGGACTGAATAAAACACCTAGATGTGACTAAATGGGTATACTGGGGTAAATAACTATCTCATTTATCCATATATGTAAGTGTTATGTCATTCCCGATTTTATTGTCAGCTGTCGGAGAATTCCACGTTTTCATATCGTAGTGTGCCAGACGAGGCCAATAGAAACTCTGGCTAATTCCACATATGAAACTGATCAAAAGTGGGAATAACACTAATTATGTGTAATGATACTGGTTGCATAGTCAAAAACCTGCAATATATCGTATCTTAGGGCATCCATATAATATGGGTGTTAAATGTACCGGCAGTTTCATGTCTTCACATTAATATCATGTCACTGAGTATTTTTTTTTTTACTCTGGCCTATTTTATGGTTACTGTTTCTATCAAAAATGTGATTTCAATGATTTTTATAAAATCTTAATACTTGTACGAATTTCATCGGTTAGATTGACAAGTCACCTTATACAAAGCAGATGACACTGAAGTTCGTCACACCTCAGTGAGCATTGTTGCTGTCAATCAAACGCCGCGGAAAGGCTTTGCGCGTATTTCATTGGTTGATAAGAATGATTGACAAGTCATTCTCCGTGCACAGGTAAGATTTACAAGACAGTTACGAAATGTCTTGTTATTACTATGCATCAATCTTTTACAGATAAATATATTTTCAAATAAATGATAACTATTCTTTTAAAGTTTTGCTATCAGAAAGTTAGTTTTATCACGTTTATGACCATAACGAGTTAAATACATGTATATCAATCCATAATTTTACCATCGATCATTGGAATTGTGGAAGTTATTTAATTCATGTTACGGTGTTTGTCTTGTTGAGTACGGCAATAAGATGCATGTTAAAAGCACACGATTTGTAAATGATCTCCATTTCGATAGTGATACTTCACGCATACGAAAGTCAGTACATGGTATTACATCAACAGTTTCTTTGGTATTTTTGATAATAAACATTATATTTATTTAACATTATTTAAGAAGACAGTACGGTGGTTTTTAGAAGATAAAAAACATATTTGCTGATTATTTCATGTGATAACAATAAAATTTCAACGTATATTTTTTTCTGAAGCGTGTGATTTAAATATTAAGCTGTTAAAGCATCTCTTTATTTTAGAATCCATGTGACACAATCAAATGTTTTTTCCAAAGACTATATTGCTAGAGATCATATATATTTATGAATATATATGAATTACATCAATTGTATTTGACATGTATTTTGAAAGTTCATTGCATTATCTAAAAACATTTTCTAATAAAATATTTAACATAAAATGTGGGTTTTTTTTTTAGTCATACATGTATATAAAACTTTAGTCATTTCAGTATATATCACAAGTGGTACATGTACAGAGTTAAAGTTCTTGGTGTTCAAATGCTGACGTGGTGAAACTCGGTGTTAAAGTGTACCAAGAACAAAAAAACGATATTCAAACATGTTATTTTTTGTAAAAACCAATGAATGATGTCGCGAACCACATCAAAATCGGTTGGCCGAGTGCCGAGATAAAATCTAAGCATTATATTCTATACAAAACCCGCTTCAAGTCATGAAGAACACTTAATTCAGAAAGTAATATATTATAATCATCATGATCTACAATAGACTAAATCTCTCACGTATGAATACCAGTGTTGGAGCCTGCAACAAACTTCTACATATACAGATTTTATCCCGAGGGTATTTTACATGTCATGGTCTCGGGGATAACGGACGATTACATTCTTGAGAAAGATATAATTTTATATGATCGTTGTCAGTGAAATTAAATAAAAGTGATTCGCAACAATTATAATATAATTGATACTTTATGTACAGGTACATAGTATAGGTTCTTACTAAAACCATCATTTTCGCTCCGTTTTTTATATATATATAGAAAACATACAATTTAGTTCATCGTGATTAATCATAATTAATACTAAAACTTATTAACTCGCAATAATTTCGTGTATGAATTTTTCAAATTTTATTTATTTATTTTTTATTATCATTAAAATTTTTTTTGTTATTGTGTCATTATTGTGAAGTGATCGAGATCATTGTGGTTTTACTTTCCATTCGTGTGTCACAAGTCATATCTTCACTTAAAACAGGACTTTAGAAGATTAGAAACATGTTCGGGAGAATTACGAATTGAGTGGCTTAGTATAACCGCTAAACAATTACCAAGTGTGAAATTATGGTCCACAAGCTCGTCACACCTGTCACTGCACTACAGGTGTCTGGTGTTCTAATCGGCACACGCCGATAATTCTTGTGAGTTCTCGCGTTTGGTTTCTATGTACTTCAAAAAAGTTCCGAAGATATACTTTTACATGTTGTACGTAAATTGAGCTTGAATTTATTAAGAAATTGCGTGCTACTATAGGGAAGGCATTTTTTAAATTGTTGAAATCAAATATATTATTTTTGGAATTCAGTGGGTTTCGTTTTCCTTTCAAGCGAAAAAAAATGTAACTTAAAGGTTTGTCTATAGAATGATTAACCTAAGTTACCTCATTCATAAACCCACGTTGTGAAAATTTACTCTATGAATCTTTCCGAAAATCAAAATAACGGTATCTTCAAGTGTATTTGCAACATATCTATTGCTGTTTTGGCTAATAAAAATTCCAAATTTTTAACTTTTATTTCACATCGTGTATGAATTGTATTTTAAATTTCTATTACTAGAAGTATTATAACCAAATCAATATTGGTATGTAACAACCCGGAAATGCCCTTATAATAAAGGCTATATGATGTAAGTCGTTGTAAACGACCCATTATTCAAATGCCATACAGTGCAGACCGTAGGAATGAACACAAAGTCACCATGTGCCGGCGTTTGATTTCTATTCAAGGGGTAAATCACAGCGACCGATCACCCTAAATCCCTATCAGGGATCATGAAAACGGCGTCATCGCGATCCCCGGTGGTAATGTGTTCATCAAAATCCGCGGTGATCGTTTCTCCGCGAAACATCAAAGCAATTTGTCCGCCGCGAATCCTGATGATGCAGCCCCGGAGGGCCACGATTACATTCAACCTCGGTTTTACCTGTGGTGGTTGGCCTTTTCTTGCCATTACCCCCTTTATCTTTGTACGGTCCCGATTTTTTTTACCCAGCAGTCGGGACGATTGGTAGATTTGGCTTCAGCAATTTCCCTACCAAATTAGACTCAATTCCAGGATGGGTTCTCCGTGACGATCATGGGTATAAAAAATAAAAAAACTTGGATCCCGTATAGTAGTTAAAAATTCCAAACGTCTAAATTGCTGCTGTTGATAAATGAGTGGTTTAAATGATCTGAATTCAATATTTTGGTTTTAGGCCTAGGCTTTTAATCATACTGATTTAGCTGCCTTTTAAGAGGGCCCTTGTGCTTTGACCTCAGATGCCATGCCCCGGAGACCACTAAGGGGCTCGTTATTTAGGAAAGTCTGGGATTTATTTTTACGTGATCTGAAAAGTCCTTTAATTTTGCATAATTTTAGTCATCACTTAATCTGAAGTATTAGCATAAGAGTCTTTTTGAAAAATTTACCATTACGTGTACGACCGTGAGAAAAAGAGAAAAAAAACATTGAAAAATCATTCTTGTCCTGGGGGGGACATAATGTATTTTTTTGGTTTTCGAAATGTTTGAAGAAAACCAAATTTTTACCTGAAACAAAGTTTTAAATTTTCGTCTGCTTTTTGTAGCGGGTTCAAAATAGACTGTACAATTTTTAAAAAAATTTCGTGTTTAAAAACACGACTTAAAAAATGGCGTAAAGTCTCAAAAAGGGGGGGGGGGGACAATTTTTTTTTAAACCCTTTAAAAATTTTGCACTAAACAAAACGTAGCTACTCCGCAAAATTAGCCATAAACATTTTTAACATCCCAGATAATTTTGATATTATGTAGTACAAAATAAGTTTTTACGCAAATCAGAATATATATTAAAATAGCAAAAAAGGAAACACCAGCCCGGCCGATTTTCGAAAAGGGGGGAGGGGGGGGGGGGGGGGGGGGGGTAATTATAATAATGCAGCGCCCTAGGGCGAGGCGATTTTTTTTGGGGTCGAGGGTCCGCCCCGCGGGTCAAGGGGAGCGCCCGATAGGGGTCAAGGGGGGCAAGCCTCCCCGGAAAATGAATTTTCACATTCCAAAATTTGGGATCACGCGGATCCCGGGTTTTCGAAAGGGGGGTCCCGAATTAATGACAGCGAGCGCGTGGGGTAGGATTTTTTTTTTTTTGCGAGAGGTCTGGGGCCGCCCAGCGGGTCCCAGGGTGGGGAAGCCCCCCCCGTAGACTCAAACGAAAGGGGGGGGGAGTAATTTTGTGATAAAAAGGGGCGCCGTAGGGCGAGCCGATTTTTTTTTTTATTTTTTCTACCTGTCGGAATAAGTTACCATTCACTTTTTAAAAACCCCGCATTCTCTTATGTTGTTTTTTTCTTTTTTTCTCATTATGAATAATTAAATTCACAAAATTTTCATAAAAATTATTGAAATCATTTTTAAGTTAAGCCCCAAAATTGCGTATTAAAATAAAATATTGACTTACAGGCTATTCAGCGACCGACCACAGGTTGAGGGTTTAATTAGTATAAAAATCGGGAAGTTCCGGTGTACAAGATAAGTTTTATCGTTGCCTTTAAAAAATATCGGTTTTGGAAATATACGATATTTTTCGAAATGAATATAAAATTTCCCCCGTTTTTCCCCCTTTTTTTGATTTTTGGGGTCAAAAAGGGGGGGGGGGGGGGAAAAAAAAATTTTTTTCCCCCCCCCCCTGGGGGGGGGTTGGGGGGGGGGGGGGGGTTGGGGGGGGGGGTTGTGGGGGTTTTTTTTTTTTTTTTTTTGGGGTTTTTTTG
>NW_022981709.1:0-7475 GCF_902652985.1 Pecten maximus
CTATGTCAAGTATTTTTTTTAAAAGTACCGATTTTGTTGGTACAACCAAGACTACTGTCAAGTACTTTTGATCCAAGATACTGTAATTTTTGTGAACCCAAAAGGCCTGTCAAGTACTTTGTGGGACACCAAGACTAACGGTCCAATACTTATTTATACAGTGACAATGAAGTTTTCCTAAAAAACAGACCATAATGAACAACCTTGATATGATCTAAACCCAAACATCAGTAATCACATAAAAAAAATTTAAAGTTGTTTTTTTCCATCAAGACTTTTTATTTTAATTTTTAATGTTTTCACATTTTTATCTGTGACATTATCTAAGTCCCACAAAAAAAAAACCCAAAAAAAAAAAGCCCCGGGGTTTTTTTGTTTTCAAAATTTTTTAAAAAACAAGAAATTTTTAAGGGGGTTTTTAAAAAAAAAGGGGCAATTAAACCCCAAAACGAGATGGGGAAAATTTTTAAAAAAAAAAGGTTTTAATTTTAAGGGGAAAATTTTCAACTTGTTTTTTTCAAACAATGTTGTAAAGGAAATTACCATTTAGAACTTACCAAAAAAAGGGAAAAACCATAAAAATTTAAAAAACCATTTTTTCCTAGCCCTGGGGAAAACCAAACCCTCAATGTTTTTTAAAATCTTAGCCGGTCTTTAAAAAAAATTTAAAATTAAAAAAGGGGTTTTTGAAAAAAACCCTTTTAAAAGCCGGGGCTTTTGGCCCCCAGGTTTTGGGGGTGGAACCGGGGGGAAAAAAACCCCCCCACATTAAATTCCCAAAAACCCCAAAAAAGGGGCCAAAAAAAAGTTTTTCAAGTTTTTTAGGGGGGGGGGGGGGGGGGGGGGGGGGGGGGGGGGGGGGGGGGGGGGGGGGGGGGGGGGGGGGGGGGGGGGGGGGGGGGGGGGGGGGGGGGGGGGGGGGAAAAACGGGACCCAAAAAGGGAAAAAAAAATTTACACTTTTAATATATGTGAAAACAAATGGGGTAAAACCAAAAAAAGGCGCCACCTACCCAAAAAAAATTTTTATTAGTATACCTGTACTCTTGTCTTTAATAAGAGCTGATATTTAACAGACTAAAAACCCAATTTTGGGAAAAGCAACTGTATATTTTAATGGTCCACACTAAAACATAAAATAACTGCAAGGGATTTTTTAAAACCTTGTTGTCAGTAAAAATCTATTAAGAGATTCAATGTGTACAGGCAGGGGCATGACCCTCCAATGGGGGTACCCCCTGAAATGGGTATCGTTGAAACAACAGCCCCTGAGACTACTGAAATAGGGAATCTCGCACATCTAGCAGGGGTTTACAGAAAACAGACACAGGGCCATGTAAAGGAAATAGGTAATATCACCATTCGGGGGTTTTTAAAAAAAAAACAGACCGGGGCCATGAAAGGGAAAAGGAAAATTTTCCAATCTACGGGGTCTACGAAAACAGACACAGGGCCATGAAAAGGGGAAATAGGTAATATCACCATCTGCAGGGGTTTTACAGCACAGACCGGGGCCATGAAAAAGGGAAAATAGGTAAATATCACCATCAAAGCAGAGGTTTACAAAAACAAACGGGGGGCCATGAAAAAGGGAAATAGGGAATACACACATCTAGGGGGGTTTTACAGACACGGGGCCATGTAAAGGGAAATGGGAATACAAAATTAGCAGGGGGTTTACAACAACAGACACAGGGCCATCGAGACCTAAACTGGGGATTGCAAAAAGCTCTTTGGGCTTCCCAAAACGTACCCCGAGCGAGTTCGGGTGTTTTACCCCGGTGCATTGCTGTCCTATGTTTAGACGCATATTGAAAGTACGCCGAAAACACGGTCACTTTATCACACTCATGAAGACTATTGTCCGAAAAAACAATCAGGGGACAAACAAGGTAATTTTTTTTATGTAAACTGGTGTTTCAAACGTTTCCGTCTACTTATTTTGGGAAGACTGCCATGTGACCGTTAAAATTCTTTTCACGCGATTACCGTTTGGTTACTTATTCGGGGTTATGTGGGGGTTAAGGACAGTGTCCCTGGTTTCAAAAAAACTCCTTTTTTTTTTTTTGACCTTTTCAAAAGGGTTTTAAATAAGGTTGCTCGATGTTACTGAGGTTTAGTCAAATTTTTTGTGTAATTTTTCATTGTGAACATTATTTATTGCCCGTAAAAATAAGAAACCCCAACCAAATGATGGTTTCTGGGAATTTGGTTTAAGGACATGTACTGCTACATGGTTTCAGTTAAACCCCTTTTTTTTTTTATTGCCCAAATTTTAAAAATGGTTTTCAATAATTTTGCTCGATAGTTATGTAGGTTTTTAGCCCCAAATTTGTTTGAAATTCATTGTAAATATTTAGTTATTCCCCCATGAAAAGAAAAAAAAACAAATGAGGTTTACTGTGAATGTCTGGTTTTTTAAGGACTGTCAGTGCTAAAGGGTTTTTCATTTAAACCCCTTTTATTTTTTGCCCAATTTAAAATGGTTTTCAAAAAAGTTTTGCTCGATAGTTACTGTATCGCGTTTACCCAATTTTTTTGTGAAATTTCTTGGAATATTTAGTTATTCCCCAGTAAATAATAAACAAAACAAATGATGGTTTTATGTGAATGTTGGTGTTAAGGGCTGACTGCTACTGGTTTCGTTAAACCCCTTTTTTTTATTTTTCCCAAATTTCAAAGGTTTTTCAAATGTGTTGCTCGATAGTTAATTTTCGGGGTTTTCAAATTTGTTTTTAAATTTCATTGTAAATTTTTTAGTTTTTGCCCATGAAAAAAAGAAACAAAAAAAAAATGTGGTTATATGTAAATGTCGGTGTTAAGGACATGTCAGGGCTACGGTTTTTCATTTAAACCCCCTTTTTTATTTATTGACCAATTCAAAGGGTTTTTTCAAATAAGTGTTGCTCGATAGTTACTTATGGTTTGTAAAATTTTTTGTGAATTCATTTAAATTTTTATTTAGCCCAGTAAAAAATAAGAAACAAAAAAATTGGTTATACTGTAAATTTTGGTTTAAAGACATGTCAGGGCTACATGGTTCAGTAAACCCCTTTTTTTATTTTTTGCCAATTTAAAAAGGGGTTTTTCAAAAAAGTGTTCTGATAGTTCTGTATGCGTTTAGTAAAATTTTTGTGAAATTCATTGTAAATATTTATTTTTCCCCCGGGGAAAAAATTAGAAAACAAAACAAGAAAAAAAAGATGGTGGTATATATATATATCTTTCTATTTTTTTTTTAAAACGGGAAGGGTTTAAAAATAAAACTACCCTTTAAATTTTAATTAAATTCAATTTTTTAATATCTATTTATGATAGTTTAGTGTTTTTATAGCTAAAACTGTAAAATTTTTATTAGTATAATCATACTTTGTTAACATGTTCATGAAAAATAAAGCCATTTTTTAAAGAAAAGATTAATTGAAACTAATTTTAAAAATAAAATCAGTCTAATGTAAAATTAAAATTTAAATATTTTACTTTTTGTAAATTATTTGTGTTTAACCAGAAATTTTATAAAAATTGCAGGGATTGACGGGAAAGATGTGTTGGGGTATAAAAGCTATATCTTTTGCACATGCAAACATTAAAACTGCGGTATAATTTTATTGTATGGGTGGGGGAAAATTAAAAAAATCAAAAGTTTTTTTTTTTTCCCCCTTTGACGATATATAAAACCCCCCCCCCCCCCCCCCCCCCCCCCAAACCTTTGGGGCATTTATCCACCTCACCTTTATAAAACATTAACACCTAGTCATGGGGCATCCTAAAAACCAAAAGGGGGCCATTTAAGAAAAACCCCCCCCCCCCCTGGGTTTTAAAAAAAGAAAAAGGTTTTTAAATAAAAAACCTGTCCCTTTAACAAAAAAACCGGTGTTTCCTTTTTTCCCAATTTAAATTTAAGGCATCTTTTAGATAATTTTTTAGTAATTTTGGGAAACAATCTGTTAAAAAAATTTTTTATGTTATTCATATTTGAAATTGTGTTTTAAAATTTTAAAACTTTTTAAATTTTTGCCATTTTAATAAATTTTCAAATTTTTTAAATTATTTTTTTTTTAAAACCAAGAAAAAGGTTCCATTCACTCCTTAAATTTTTTAAAACTAAATAAAAAATTTTTTTTAAGCCAAAAAAAGGTTTTTTTGGCCCTTTTCCCTTAAATTTTCAATTTCTAAAAAACAAAATATCCTAAAAAAAGTTGGTGTTTTTTTGGGTTTTTTTTACTTTAAAAACTGCTGGTAATAACAAGAATTCCCTTTTAAAAAATCAAGCCTATAGGTTTTAATATAAACTTTTAAAAAACACAGATGTTTACAAGGAGAGTTTACATACAGTACTGAAATGTTCCATATAAAATTACTACATAATAAATTTTTTCTTTTTGCAACCAAGTAAGATTTAACCTAATTGGGGCAACCCCCTAACTTTTTAAAGTAATATTGGATTTAATTTAAAAAAAGAAGGGCTTTTGTAGTAATATTGTTTTTATACATTTTACCCCCAGACCTGATTAAGGGCACATCAAATAAAAGAAAAATCGCCCTCGATTCAACCCCAAAAAACCCAATTTTACGGGGCTTTTTTTGGGTAATTTATTATGTCTACCCTTTTTTATATTTAAATTTTTGTAGGATGTCCACTCATTTATATTTAGTTTCTATAGGTTTTTAAAAAGTACACGTGGGATCTATCAGATATCGATATATAATTCCTTTCGAAGAACTAATTCTGTTAAATGTTTTTTTTTTAACATCTCAATTCTGCCAATGCTTTTAAAAACATGTCTACTGGTGATTTAGAATAAAAAAATGTACTCAATACCCAAAAACGGTAATTCATTCTTTTGCCATATCCACACGTCTTCTCATTTTTTCCCTTCATAAAAACGTTTTTTAAACCCGATTAAACCCCCCCTTTTACCCTTTTTACCTCTTTTTTCTCTTTTTGGTTTCCCTTCACATCGTCATTGCAAATTGTTTTTGGCACCTTTTTAAGTTCAGTTTTTTTTTTTACAAATTTTCTTTACCTTTTGACATCTGGTGCTTTAAAAGAATCCCCTTTTTTTCCCATGGAACGTAAAATAGTTTTCTACGAACAAATATAAACAATGATTTTTTCGCATTTAACAATATTTTTAAGAGAAGTTTCAAGAAAATAAGCTTTTCGCTTGTTCTGAAAAAGTTTTTTTGTTTTGTAAAAATTCCCATTTTAGTTGAACAGCATACCCAAAAATTTAAAATGAACAATTTTTTATATTTATTTTATTCAATTTATTTCCATGGGTCTTTTTCTTATTTTCCCCAAATTTCAAACACCCCTGATTTTTGTATATCAACATTGACCACCAATTCATTTTATATATTGCATATAAAAGAAACCAACATAATTTGGGAAATCTTCTGGGCAGTTAACAATAAGCCATGTCGTCGGTATACATTAGCAAGAAAAGATCAAGCATCTGTAATTCAATCACAGGGGCATGTCTAGTTTTATATTACAAGAAATAGTCATAAATACCTATATATATTGACAATATATATAGGTATTTATGACTATTTCTGTAATATAAAACTAGACATGCCCCTGTGATTCAATACTTGGACAGTTGTCATTAATAAAGTGTATTTAGATACAAAGAAAATAACACAGGTGATTATATTTCCCCTTGTAAGAGTCCGGTATAATTAGGGAAGCACTGACTGAAGTCAGTATCACTATCGAAAATATAAAAATCGTCGTCAGTATATTTCTCTATACATCTAAATTTAGATCATCGTCTAATGGCAGAAAATCGGACGACATTTTCCATGTTTTTCTATATAAATCTTTAACGGAAAAATGGTGCTTTTTTCGGTAAGACACTACTTAAATATCGTTGTTCACATCTGCCGATATACATTACAGTGCAAAGGTATAACTATCGCCAGTATGAAGTTATCTCGGCCAAACGCGGTGACACTCTTGGCACGGCACATATGTCACTAATATAAACAACTCTGATATCCACCTATTGCGCAGCCGCAGCGCTTGGTCTCGCTAGATCTCGTGCTAAATATACTTCCGGTCATGAGAACAAAAGGTGAGGTCGTGACTCTGCGAGAAAAGCGGTTGTCGCGAATCCCTAGTATATAGGTCTCTGGGCCATGTAAAGGGAAATAGGGAATATCACACATCTAGCAGGGGTTTACAGACAACAGACACAGGGGCCATGTAAAGGGAAATAGGGAATATCACACATCTAGCAGAGGTTTACAGACAACAGACATAGGGGCCATGTAAAGGGAAATAGGTAAATATCACACATCTAGCAGGGGGTTACAGACAACAAACATAGGGGCCATGTAAAGGGAAATAGGGAATATCACACATCTAGCAGAGGTTTACAGACAACAGACACAGGGGCCATGTCAAGGGAAATAGGGAATATCACACATCTAGCAGGGGTTTACAGACAACAGACACAGGGGCCATGTAAAGGGAAATAGGGAATATCACACATCTAGCAGGGGTTTACAGACAACAGACACAGGGGCCATGTAAAGGGAAATAGGGAATATCACACATCTAGCAGGGGTTTACAGACACAGGGGCCATGTAAAGGGAAATATGTAAATATCACACATATAGCAGGGGTTTACAGACACAGGGGCCATGTAAAGGGAAATAGGTAAATATCACACATATAGCAGAGGTTTACAGACAACAGACACAGGGGCCATGTAAAGGGAAATAGGTAAATATCACACATATAGCAGGGGTTTACAGACACAGGGGCCATGTAAAGGGAAATAGGGAATATCAAACATCTAGCAGGGGTTTACAGACAACAGACACAGGGGCCATGTAAAGGGAAATAGGGAATATCACACATCTAGCAGGGGTTTACAGACACAGGGGCCATGTAAAGGGAAATAGGGAATATCACACATCTAGCAGAGGTTTACAGACAACAGACACAGGGGCCATGTAAAGGGGAAATAGGGAATATCACACATCTAGCAGAGGTTTACAGACAACAGACATAGGGGCCATGTAAAGGGAAATAGGTTAATATCACACATCTAGCAGGGGGTTACAGACAACAGACACAGGGGCCATGTCAAGGGAAATAGGGAATATCACACATCTAGCAGGGGTTTACAGACACAGGGGCCATGTAAAGGGAAATAGGTAAATATCACACATATAGCAGGGGTTTACAGACACAGGGGCCATGTAAAGGGAAATAGGTAAATATCACACATCTAGCAGGGGGTTACAGACAACAAACATAGGGGCCATGTAAAGGGAAATAGGGAATATCACACATCTAGCAGGGGTTTACAGACACAGGGGCCATGTAAAGGGAAATAGGGAATATCACACATCTAGCAGAGGTTTACAGACAACAGCAACCCTTTGGGCCCCAGGGGTTTAAAAAGGGGGAAAAAATAGGGGTTTTCAACATTGCAGGGGTTTAAAAAAGACACACCTTG
>NW_022981710.1:0-7357 GCF_902652985.1 Pecten maximus
TTCAGGGGGGTTCCCCTGGGGTTGTTGGTGTGTTTTTTTCCCAGGTTTCCCTTTTTTTTTTGGTGGTTTTCTTTTTTAAAATTTGGGAATTGGTTTTGGGGTAGGGGCCCCCCCCGGTGTTGTGATTTCTTTTTTGTTTATAGTTCTGTGTCTCGATTTCTATATGGCTCTACTCCTAATTTTTTTTCTCGTTCGGCCTGTTTTTTTTTCATTTTTCACAAAAAACCAGAAATTAGGGGGTGGAGGAGATAACATTGAGTTATCTCCCCCTGATTTTTATTCTATATCTTATTTGTTTACATTTCTGAGTAGCACGATTTCTATACTTGGCTATTAACCAAAAGCCATCCCTTTAAATTCAAAGCTTATCAAGATATTAAAATTTACATTTCAAAATTAACTCAATTTTAATGTGGTTTTCTCTTAAGAATTTCATATCCGGTACCAATAGAAGAATCAACCTACCAGCCTAAGACTTGCAGTCAGGCACTGCATATTTTGATAGCATAGCCTATGGTTCTATCCTGTTCCAGGGAAGTTATATTTGAAAAATATGAAAGATGCTATAGGGAACAACCAACCAATTGAAAAAATATATTTTTGAAACAGCCCCTGTGTATAGAACGTTGAGCCAAGGATAAAATGTCTGGCAGCCACTGATTGGCCAGTATGTTATGAAGTGAGAAAATAGATATGTAGCCTGATAGGTAACTATCAATAAGAAATGTTGATATAAATTTCTTAAGTCCGATTGTTTTTTTTCCCAAAAGTTCACGTAATAATAGTAAACAGGTAAACATTTAAGATTTTTGAGAATTTTTACTGCGAAATTCACCTATTTTCAAAATGGCTACCCTGGAGAAAATTTGAGCTGAATGACCCAACTTTTTTTTTTGATTAGGTGTTATATCAGACCCTAAACTTTTGTTATAAACCATAATCGTCATATTCAATTCAAGAATTTGAATGAAATAATCCAAAACGTTAACACTAAGGTCTATGGGAAAACAATTGGTTGGTTGGTCTCTACATATAGCTACCGCATATGACATTTTGTGCCATCTAGCGTCCCTGGAAACCAGATGATGGGACCGACTAGCACATTTTCGGACGGAATTCTCATCTTGGAGGCATTGTAGCAGAATTTAGAGAGAAATTGAGATTCAGGGGGAATTGATGATGAAAATATGACACATGTAGTGTTACAAGGAGGACCATAGACCGGACAGATACGGACATACATTCTATATTTCAATGGTAGCGGTACATATCGTGGCTCGGGGTACGGTGGTATGCTGGTTGTACTGCTGGCACTACCCCGGTTCAATGTGTGGGTGTGTGTCTGGTTGTTCTGTTGTCACTACCCCGATTCGGTATTCGGTGATGTGTTTGGTTGTTCTGTTGTCACTACCCCAGTTCAGTGTTTGGTGATATATCTGGTTATTTTTTGTTGTCACTTGCCCGGTTCCGTGTTTTGTGTCTGTGTTTCGACTCTTTTATCTAAATAATGGCTCTACTCCTAATTTTTTTTCTCGTTCGGCCTGTTTTTTTTTCATTTTTCACAAAAAAACCAGAAATTAGGGGGTGGAGGAGATAACATTGAGTTATCTCCCCCTGATTTTTATTCTATATCTTATTTGTTTACATTTCTGAGTAGCACGATTTCTATACTTGGCTATTAACCAAAAGCCATCCCTTTAAATTCAAAGCTTATCAAGATATTAAAATTTACATTTCAAAATTAACTCAATTTTAATGTGGTTTTCTCTTAAGAATTTCATATCCGGTACCAATAGAAGAATCAACCTACCAGCCTAAGACTTGCAGTCAGGCACTGCATATTTTGATAGCATAGCCTATGGTTCTATCCTGTTCCAGAGAAGTTATATTTGAAAAATATGAAAGATGCTACATATAGCTACCGCATATGACATTTTGTGCCATCTAGCGTCCCTGGAAACCAGATGATGGGACCGACTAGCACATTTTCGGACGGAATTCTCATCTTGGAGGCATTGTAGCAGAATTTAGAGAGAAATTGAGATTCAGGGGGAATTGATGATGAAAATATGACACATGTAGTGTTACAAGGAGGACCATAGACCGGACAGATACGGACATACATTCTATATTTCAATGGTAGCGGTACATATCGTGGCTCGGGGTACGGTGGTATGCTGGTTGTACTGCTGGCACTACCCCGGTTCAATGTGTGGGTGTGTGTCTGGTTGTTCTGTTGTCACTACCCCGATTCGGTATTCGGTGATGTGTTTGGTTGTTCTGTTGTCACTACCCCAGTTCAGTGTTTGGTGATATATCTGGTTATTTTTTGTTGTCACTTGCCCGGTTCCGTGTTTTGTGTCTGTGTTTCGACTCTTTTATCTAAATAATGGCTCTACTCCTAATTTTTTTTCTCGTTCGGCCTGTTTTTTTTTCATTTTTCACAAAAAAACCAGAAATTAGGGGGTGGAGGAGATAACATTGAGTTATCTCCCCCTGATTTTTATTCTATATCTTATTTGTTTACATTTCTGAGTAGCACGATTTCTATACTTGGCTATTAACCAAAAGCCATCCCTTTAAATTCAAAGCTTATCAAGATATTAAAATTTACATTTCAAAATTAACTCAATTTTAATGTGGTTTTCTCTTAAAAATTTCATATCCGGTACCAATAGAAGAATCAACCTACCAGCCTAAGACTTGCAGTCAGGCACTGCATATTTTGATAGCATAGCCTATGGTTCTATCCTGTTCCAGAGAAGTTATATTTGAAAAATATGAAAGATGCTATAGGGAACAACCAACCAATTGAAAAAATATATTTTTGAAACAGCCCCTGTGTATAGAACGTTGAGCCAAGGATAAAATGTCTGGCAGCCACTGATTGGCCAGTATGTTATGAAGTGAGAAAATAGATATGTAGCCTGATAGGTAACTATCAATAAGAAATGTTGATATAAATTTCTTAAGTCCGATTGTTTTTTTTCCCAAAAGTTCACGTAATAATAGTAAACAGGTAAACATTTAAGATTTTTGAGAATTTTTACTGCGAAATTCACCTATTTTCAAAATGGCTACCCTGGAGAAAATTTGAGCTGAATGACCCAACTTTTTTTTTTGATTAGGTGTTATATCAGACCCTAAACTTTTGTTATAAACCATAATCGTCATATTCAATTCAAGAATTTGAATGAAATAATCCAAAACGTTAACACTAAGGTCTATGGGAAAACAATTGGTTGGTTGGTCTCTACATATAGCTACCGCATATGACATTTTGTGCCATCTAGCGTCCCTGGAAACCAGATGATGGGACCGACTAGCACATTTTCGGACGGAATTCTCATCTTGGAGGCATTGTAGCAGAATTTAGAGAGAAATTGAGATTCAGGGGGAATTGATGATGAAAATATGACACATGTAGTGTTACAAGGAGGACCATAGACCGGACAGATACGGACATACATTCTATATTTCAATGGTAGCGGTACATATCGTGGCTCGGGGTACGGTGGTATGCTGGTTGTACTGCTGGCACTACCCCGGTTCAATGTGTGGGTGTGTGTCTGGTTGTTCTGTTGTCACTACCCCGATTCGGTATTCGGTGATGTGTTTGGTTGTTCTGTTGTCACTACCCCAGTTCAGTGTTTGGTGATATATCTGGTTATTTTTTGTTGTCACTTGCCCGGTTCCGTGTTTTGTGTCTGTGTTTCGACTCTTTTATCTAAATAATGGCTCTACTCCTAATTTTTTTTCTCGTTCGGCCTGTTTTTTTTTCATTTTTCACAAAAAAACCAGAAATTAGGGGGTGGAGGAGATAACATTGAGTTATCTCCCCCTGATTTTTATTCTATATCTTATTTGTTTACATTTCTGAGTAGCACGATTTCTATACTTGGCTATTAACCAAAAGCCATCCCTTTAAATTCAAAGCTTATCAAGATATTAAAATTTACATTTCAAAATTAACTCAATTTTAATGTGGTTTTCTCTTAAGAATTTCATATCCGGTACCAATAGAAGAATCAACCTACCAGCCTAAGACTTGCAGTCAGGCACTGCATATTTTGATAGCATAGCCTATGGTTCTATCCTGTTCCAGAGAAGTTATATTTGAAAAATATGAAAGATGCTATAGGGAACAACCAACCAATTGAAAAAATATATTTTTGAAACAGCCCCTGTGTATAGAACGTTGAGCCAAGGATAAAATGTCTGGCAGCCACTGATTGGCCAGTATGTTATGAAGTGAGAAAATAGATATGTAGCCTGATAGGTAACTATCAATAAGAAATGTTGATATAAATTTCTTAAGTCCGATTGTTTTTTTTCCCAAAAGTTCACGTAATAATAGTAAACAGGTAAACATTTAAGATTTTTGAGAATTTTTACTGCGAAATTCACCTATTTTCAAAATGGCTACCCTGGAGAAAATTTGAGCTGAATGACCCAACTTTTTTTTTTGATTAGGTGTTATATCAGACCCTAAACTTTTGTTATAAACCATAATCGTCATATTCAATTCAAGAATTTGAATGAAATAATCCAAAACGTTAACACTAAGGTCTATGGGAAAACAATTGGTTGGTTGGTCTCTACATATAGCTACCGCATATGACATTTTGTGCCATCTAGCGTCCCTGGAAACCAGATGATGGGACCGACTAGCACATTTTCGGACGGAATTCTCATCTTGGAGGCATTGTAGCAGAATTTAGAGAGAAATTGAGATTCAGGGGGAATTGATGATGAAAATATGACACATGTAGTGTTACAAGGAGGACCATAGACCGGACAGATACGGACATACATTCTATATTTCAATGGTAGCGGTACATATCGTGGCTCGGGGTACGGTGGTATGCTGGTTGTACTGCTGGCACTACCCCGGTTCAATGTGTGGGTGTGTGTCTGGTTGTTCTGTTGTCACTACCCCGATTCGGTATTCGGTGATGTGTTTGGTTGTTCTGTTGTCACTACCCCAGTTCAGTGTTTGGTGATATATCTGGTTATTTTTTGTTGTCACTTGCCCGGTTCCGTGTTTTGTGTCTGTGTTTCGACTCTTTTATCTAAATAATGGCTCTACTCCTAATTTTTTTTCTCGTTCGGCCTGTTTTTTTTTCATTTTTCACAAAAAAACCAGAAATTAGGGGGTGGAGGAGATAACATTGAGTTATCTCCCCCTGATTTTTATTCTATATCTTATTTGTTTACATTTCTGAGTAGCACGATTTCTATACTTGGCTATTAACCAAAAGCCATCCCTTTAAATTCAAAGCTTATCAAGATATTAAAATTTACATTTCAAAATTAACTCAATTTTAATGTGGTTTTCTCTTAAGAATTTCATATCCGGTACCAATAGAAGAATCAACCTACCAGCCTAAGACTTGCAGTCAGGCACTGCATATTTTGATAGCATAGCCTATGGTTCTATCCTGTTCCAGAGAAGTTATATTTGAAAAATATGAAAGATGCTATAGGGAACAACCAACCAATTGAAAAAATATATTTTTGAAACAGCCCCTGTGTATAGAACGTTGAGCCAAGGATAAAATGTCTGGCAGCCACTGATTGGCCAGTATGTTATGAAGTGAGAAAATAGATATGTAGCCTGATAGGTAACTATCAATAAGAAATGTTGATATAAATTTCTTAAGTCCGATTGTTTTTTTTCCCAAAAGTTCACGTAATAATAGTAAACAGGTAAACATTTAAGATTTTTGAGAATTTTTACTGCGAAATTCACCTATTTTCAAAATGGCTACCCTGGAGAAAATTTGAGCTGAATGACCCAACTTTTTTTTTTGATTAGGTGTTATATCAGACCCTAAACTTTTGTTATAAACCATAATCGTCATATTCAATTCAAGAATTTGAATGAAATAATCCAAAACGTTAACACTAAGGTCTATGGGAAAACAATTGGTTGGTTGGTCTCTACATATAGCTACCGCATATGACATTTTGTGCCATCTAGCGTCCCTGGAAACCAGATGATGGGACCGACTAGCACATTTTCGGACGGAATTCTCATCTTGGAGGCATTGTAGCAGAATTTAGAGAGAAATTGAGATTCAGGGGGAATTGATGATGAAAATATGACACATGTAGTGTTACAAGGAGGACCATAGACCGGACAGATACGGACATACATTCTATATTTCAATGGTAGCGGTACATATCGTGGCTCGGGGTACGGTGGTATGCTGGTTGTACTGCTGGCACTACCCCGGTTCAATGTGTGGGTGTGTGTCTGGTTGTTCTGTTGTCACTACCCCGATTCGGTATTCGGTGATGTGTTTGGTTGTTCTGTTGTCACTACCCCAGTTCAGTGTTTGGTGATATATCTGGTTATTTTTTGTTGTCACTTGCCCGGTTCCGTGTTTTGTGTCTGTGTTTCGACTCTTTTATCTAAATAATGGCTCTACTCCTAATTTTTTTTCTCGTTCGGCCTGTTTTTTTTTCATTTTTCACAAAAAAAACAGAAATTAGGGGGTGGAGGAGATAACATTGAGTTATCTCCCCCTGATTTTTATTCTATATCTTATTTGTTTACATTTCTGAGTAGCACGATTTCTATACTTGGCTATTAACCAAAAGCCATCCCTTTAAATTCAAAGCTTATCAAGATATTAAAATTTACATTTCAAAATTAACTCAATTTTAATGTGGTTTTCTCTTAAGAATTTCATATCCGGTACCAATAGAAGAATCAACCTACCAGCCTAAGACTTGCAGTCAGGCACTGCATATTTTGATAGCATAGCCTATGGTTCTATCCTGTTCCAGAGAAGTTATATTTGAAAAATATGAAAGATGCTATAGGGAACAACCAACCAATTGAAAAAATATATTTTTGAAACAGCCCCTGTGTATAGAACGTTGAGCCAAGGATAAAATGTCTGGCAGCCACTGATTGGCCAGTATGTTATGAAGTGAGAAAATAGATATGTAGCCTGATAGGTAACTATCAATAAGAAATGTTGATATAAATTTCTTAAGTCCGATTGTTTTTTTTCCCAAAAGTTCACGTAATAATAGTAAACAGGTAAACATTTAAGATTTTTGAGAATTTTTACTGCGAAATTCACCTATTTTCAAAATGGCTACCCTGGAGAAAATTTGAGCTGAATGACCCAACTTTTTTTTTTGATTAGGTGTTATATCAGACCCTAAACTTTTGTTATAAACCATAATCGTCATATTCAATTCAAGAATTTGAATGAAATAATCCAAAACGTTAACACTAAGGTCTATGGGAAAACAATTGGTTGGTTGGTCTCTACATATAGCTACCGCATATGACATTTTGTGCCATCTAGCGTCCCTGGAAACCAGATGATACCTCTTT
>NW_022981711.1:0-7407 GCF_902652985.1 Pecten maximus
TTTTTTTTTTTTTTTTGGGGGGGGGGGGGGAAGAGGTGTGGGGGTAAGTTGTGATGTGGAGGATGAGGCTGTAGGTGTGGTATAGTATGTGATTGGGAGGAATGAGGCTGTAAGGGGTTAGTTATAGTGGATGTGAGAATAGGCTGAAGTGTTGGGTTTAGTATTGTGTTGGGAATGGGCTGTAAGGTTGGTGTGGGTTTAAGTGATGTGTTTGGGGAGATTGATGCTGTAAGGTTGTGGGTTATAGTTATGGGGATGTGTGGAGGAATGAGGCTGTAGAGGTTGTGGGGTTATAGTTGTGAAGTGTGGAGGAATGAGGCTGTAGAGGGTTGGGGGGTTATAGTATGTGATGTGGAGGAATGAGCCTGTAAGGTTGTGGGTTATAGTGTGTGATTTGGAGGAATGAGGCTGTAAGGTGTGGTTATGTGGGGTGTGGGGAATGGAGGTGTAAAGTTGTGGGTTTAGATGGTGATGGTGGAGGAATGAGGGCTGTCAGGGTTGTGGTTATAGTGTTGATGTGGAGGAAGGAGCTGTAAGGTTGTGGGTTAGTAGTGATGTGGAGAATAGGCTGTAAGGTTGTGGGTTATAGTATGTGATGTGGAGGAATGAGCCTGTAAGGTTGTGTATGTATGTGATGTGGGAATGGGCTGTAGGTTGGGGTTAAGTTTGTGTATGGAGGAATGAGCGTAGTTGTGTTAGGGATGTGTGGTAGATGAGGCTTGAGGTTGGGTTAGTATGTGATTGGAGGATAGATGTAAGGTTGGAGGTATAGGTTGTGGGATGGGTTAGTTTATGTTGGGAATAGTGTAGGTTGTGGAGGATAGGTGTAGTGTGTTTAGTGGGTGAGGAATTGGGTTAAGGTTTGGGTTAGGATGTGTTATGGATGAATGGGCGTAAGGTTGTGGGTATAGTTGGAGGGAGGATAAGTTGATTGGAGGAATGGTGGTTGGTTAAGTTGTGTGGAATGGCGTAGTTGGGTTTATGTATGTGGAGGAAGAGCTTCAGTTGTGGGCTATAGTATGTGATGTGGAGGACTTGAGGCCTGTAAGGTTGTAGGGTTTATAGTATTGTATGTGAGGAATGAGGCTGTATAAGGTTTTTTGGGTTAATAAGGTATGGATTTGAGGAAGAATGAGGCTGTTAATAAGGCTGTTGGTTATAGTTATGTGATGGATGGAAGGAAGGATGAGGCTTTGTAAGGTTGTGGTTTTATAGTCTGTGATGTGGAGGAATGAGGCTGTAAGGTTGTTGGGTATATAGTATGTGATGTGGAGGATCTGAGGCTGTAAGGTTGTGAGTTATAGTATGTGCTATGGAGGAATTAGGCTGTAAGGTTATGGGTTATTTAGTATATGATTTGGAGAATTTTGAGGCTGTAAGTTGATGGGTTAATAAGTATGATGATGTGAAGGAATGAGGCTGTAAGGTTGTGGGTTATAGTATGTGATGTGGAGGAATGAGGCTGTAAGGTTGTGGGTTATAGTATGTGATGTGGAGGAATGAGGCTGTAAGGTTGTGGGTTATAGTATGTGATGTGGAGGAATGAGGCTGTAAGGTTGTGGGTTATAGTATGTGATGTGGAGGAATGAGGCTGTAAGGTTGTGGGTTATAGTATGTGATGTGGAGGAATGAGGCTGTAAGGTTGTGGGTTATAGTATGTGATGTGGAGGAATGAGGCTGTAAGGTTGTGGGTTATAGTATGTGATGTGGAGGAATGAGGCTGTAAGGTTGTGGGTTATAGTATGTGATGTGGAGGAATGAGGCTGTAAGGTTGTGGGTTATAGTATGTGATGTGGAGGAATGAGGCTGTAAGGTTGTGGGTTATAGTATGTGATGTGGAGGAATGAGGCTGTAAGGTTGTGGGTTATAGTATGTGATGTGGAGGAATGAGGCTGTAAGGTTGTGGGTTATAGTATGTGATGTGGAGGAATGAGGCTGTAAGGTTGTGGGTTATAGTATGTGATGTGGAGGAATGAGGCTGTAAGGTTGTGGGTTATAGTATGTGATGTGGAGGAATGAGGCTGTAAGGTTGTGGGTATAGTATGTGATGTGGAGGAATGAGGCTGTAAGGTTGTGGGTTATAGTATGTGATGTGGAGGAATGAGGCTGTAAGGTTGTGGGTTATAGTATGTGATGTGGAGGAATGAGGGCTGTAAGGTTGTGGGTTATAGTATGTGATGTGGAGGAATGAGGCTGTAAGGTTGTGGGTTTATAGTATGTGATGTGGAGGAATGAGGCTGTAAGGTTGTGGGTTATAGTATGTGATGTGGAGGAATGAGGCTGTAAGGTTGTGGGTTATAGTATGTGATGTGGAGGAATGAGGCTGTAAGGTTGTGGGTATATAGTATGTGATGTGGAGGAATGAGGCTGTAAGGTTGTGGGTTATAGTATGTGATGTGGAGGAATGAGGCTGTAAGGTTGTGGGTTATAGTATGTGATGTGGAGGAATGAGGCTGTAAGGTTGTGGGTTATAGTATGTGATGTGGAGGAATGAGGCTGTAAGGTTGTGGGTTATAGTATGTGATGTGGAGGAATGAGGCTGTAAGGTTGTGGGTTATAGTATGTGATGTGGAGGAATGAGGCTGTAAGGTTGTGGGTTATAGTATGTGATGTGGAGGAATGAGGCTGTAAGGTTGTGGGTTATAGTATGTATGTGGAGGAATGAGGCTGTAAGGTTGTGGGTTATAGTATGTGATGTGGAGGAATGAGGCTGTAAGGTTGTGGGTTATAGTATGTGATGTGGAGGAATGAGGCTGTAAGGTTGTGGGTTATAGTATGTGATGTGGAGGAATGAGGCTGTAAGGTTGTGGGTTATAGTATGTGATGTGGAGGAATGAGGCTGTAAGGTTGTGGGTTATAGTATAGTGATGTGGAGGAATGAGGCTGTAAGGTTGTGGGTTATAGTATGTGATGTGGAGGAATGAGGCTGTAAGGTTGTGGGTTATAGTATGTGATGTGGAGGAATGAGGCTGTAAGGTTGTGGGTTATAGTATGTGATGTGGAGGAATGAGGCTGTAAGGTTGTGGGTTATAGTATGTGATGTGGAGGAATGAGGCTGTAAGGTTGTGGGTTATAGTATGTGATGTGGAGGAATGAGGCTGTAAGGTTGTGGGTTATAGTATGTGATGTGGAGGAATGAGGCTGTAAGGTTGTGGGTTATAGTATGTGATGTGGAGGAATGAGGCTGTAAGGTTGTGGGTTATAGTATGTGATGTGGATGGAATGAGGCTGTAAGGTTGTGGGTTATAGTATGTGATGTGGAGGAATGAGGCTGTAAGGTTGTGGTTATAGTATGTGATGTGGAGGAATGAGGCTGTAAGTTGTGGGTTATAGTATGTGATGTGGAGGAATGAGGCTGTAAGGTTGTGGGTTATAGTATGTGATGTGGAGGAATGAGGCTGTAAGGTTGTGGGTTATAGTATGTGATGTGGAGGAATGAGGCTGTAAGGTTGTGGGTTATAGTATGTGATGTGGAGGAATGAGGCTGTAAGGTTGTGGGTTATAGTATGTGATGTGGATGAATTGAGGCTGTAAGTTGTGGTTATAGATATGTGATGTGGAGGAATGAGCCTGTAAGGTTGTGGGTTATAGTGTGTGATTTGGAGGAATGAGGCTGTAAGGTTGTGGGTTATAGTATGTGATGTGGGGGAATGAGGTTGTAAGGTTGTGGGTTATAGTATGTGATGTGGAGGATGATGGCTGTAAGGTTGTGGGTTATAGTGTGTGATGGTGGAGGAATGAGGCTTGTAAGGTTGTGGGTTATAGTAGTAGTGATGTGGAGGAATGAAGGCTGTAAGGTTGTGGGTTTAGTATGTGATGTGGAGGGAATGAGCGGTAAGGTTGTGGGTTATGGTATGTGATGTGGAGGAATGATGCTGTAAGGTTGTGGTTATAGTATGTGATGTGGAGGAATGAGGCTGTAAGGTTGTGGGTTATAGTATGTGATGTGGAGGAATGAGGCTGTAAGGTTGTGGGTTATAGTATGTGATGTGGAGGAATGAGGCTGTAAGATTGTGGGTTATAGTATGTGATGTGGAGGAATGAGGCAGTCAGGTTGTGGGTTATAGTATGTGATGTGGAGGAATGAGGCTGTAAGATTGTGGGTTATAGTATGTGATGTGGAGGAATGAGGCTGTAAGATTGTGGGTTATAGTATGTGATGTGGAGGAATGAGGCTGTCAGGTTGTGGGTTATAGTATGTGATGTGGAGGAATGAGGCTGTAAGGTTGTGGGCTATAGTATGTGATGTGGAGGAATGAGGCTGTCAGGTTGTGGGTTATAGTATGTGATGTGGAGGAATGAGGCTGTAAGGTTGTGGGTTATAGTGTATGATGTGGAGGAATGAGGCTGTAAGGCTGTGGGTTTTAGTATGTGGTGCGGAGGAATGAGGTTGTAAGGTTGTGGGTTATAGTATGTGATGTGGAGGAATGAGGCTGTAAGGTTGTGGGTTATAGTATGTGATGTGGAGGAATAAGGCTGTAATGTTGTGGGTTATAGTATGTGATGTGAAGGAATGAGGCTGTAAGGTTGTGGATTATAGTATGTGATGTGGAGGAATGAGGCTGTAAGGTTGTGGGTTATAGTGTGTGATGTGGAGGAATGAGGCTGTAAGATTGTGGGTTATAGTATGTGATGTGGAGGAATAAGGCTGTAAGATTGTGGGTTATAGTATGTGATGTGGAGGAATGAGGCTGTAAGGTTGTGGGTTATAGTGTGTGATGTGGAGGAATGAGGCTGTAAGGTTGTGGGTTATAGTATGTGATGTGGAAGAATGAGGCTGTAAGGTTGTCGGTTTATAGTATGTGATGTGGAGGAATGAGGCTGTAAGATTGTGGGTTATAGTATGTGATGTGGAGGAATGAGGCAGTCAGGTTGTGGGTTATAGTATGTGATGTGGAGGAATGAGGCTGTAAGATTGTGGGTTATAGTATGTGATGTGGAGGATTGAGGCTGTAAGGTTGTGGGTTATAGTATATGATGTGGAGGAATGAGGCTGTAAGTTGTGGGTTATAGTATGTGATGTGGAGGAATGAGGCTGTAAGGTTGTGGGATTTATAGGATCGTGCACTGTGGCAGGAATGACAGCTGTAATGATTGTGGGCATTATACGTCATGTTGATTTGGAGGAATGAGGCAGTCAGTTGTGGGTTATAGTATGTGATGTGGAGGAATGAGGCTGTAAGATTGTGGGTTATAGTATGTGATGTGGAGGAATGAGGCTGTAAGATTGTGGGTTATAGTATGTGATGTGGATGAATGAGGCTGTCAGGTTGTGGGTTATAGTAGGTGATGTGGAGGAATGAGGCTGTAAGGTTGTGGGCTATAGTATGTGATGTGGAGGAATGAGGCTGTCAGGTTGTGGGTTATAGTATGTGATGTGGAGGAATGAGGCTGTAAGGTTGTGGGTTATAGTGTATGATGTGGAGGAATGAGGCTGTAAGGCTGTGGGTTTTAGTATGTGGTGCGGAGGAATGAGGTTGTAAGGTTGTGGGTTATAGTATGTGATGTGGAGGAATGAGGCTGTAAGGTTGTGGGTTATAGTATGTGATGTGGAGGAATAAGGCTGTAATGTTGTGGGTTATAGTATGTGATGTAAAGGAATGAGGCTGTAAGGTTGTGGATTATAGTATGTGATGCGGAGGAATGAGGCTGTAAGGTTGTGGGTTATAGTGTGTGATGTGGAGGAATGAGGCTGTAAGATTGTGGGTTATAGTATGTGATGTGGAGGAATAAGGCTGTAAGATTGTGGGTTATAGTATGTGATGTGGAGGAATGAGGCTGTAAGGTTGTGGGTTATAGTGTGTGATGTGGAGGAATGAGGCTGTAAGGTTGTGGGATATAGTATGTGATGTGGAGAATGAGGCTGTAAGGTTGTCGGTTTTAGTATGTGATGTGGAGGAATGAGGCTGTAAGATTGTGGGTTATTTTGAGTGAGGGGGGGTTTTGGTTGGGGTTTTTATTGGGGGATTGGGGGGGCTTTTTGGGTTTGTAGGATGTGGAGGAAAATCGTAAGTTGTGGGTTTTTGTAGTGATGTGGGTAGGTGTAAGGTTGTTTGGGGGTTTGTTTGTTGGGGGAATGAGGCTTTGGGGTGTGGGTATGGTTTTTGTGTGGGGAATAAAGGGTTTGGTTGTGGGTTTTTTTGTATGGGGAGGGAATAGGGTTAAGGTTTGGGTTTTATAGTGGGATTTTTGGGGGGGGAAAAAAGGCTGTAAGGGTTTTTGGGGTTTTAGGTTGATTAAATGGGTTTAAGGTTTTTTTGGGGTTTTAGTATGTGATTTTTGAGGAATAGGCTGTAAAGGTTTTGGGTTTTAATGTATTGGAGGAAAAGGGCTGTAGGTTTGGTTATTGTGATGTGAAAATGAGGTGTAAGGGGTTTTGGGTTTAGTATGTGTGGGGAATGAGGCTGTAAGGTTGGGTTTAGTTGTGGGTGGGAGGGAATGAGGTTGGGTAAGTTGTGTGGGGTTTTTTTTTTTAGATGTGTTTTTGGGGTGGGTTATTTTTTGGGGGTTGTTGTTGGGGTGGGCTGTGGTTTGGTTTTTGTTTGGTTGGGGTGAGGCGTAAGGGTTTTGGGGGTTTTTTTGTTGGGGTGAGGCTGAAGGTTGTGGGGGTTAAGTAGTTTATGTGGGAAAAAAGGTGTAAGGTTGTGGTTTGGGTTTTTGTGGGGAAAGGCGTAAGGTGTGGGTTTTGATGTTGGGGATGGGTTTTGGGTTTTGGTTTTTGGGGGTTTTTTTTGTTGGGGTGGGCTGTAAGGTTTTTGGGATAAAATGTGTGTGGGGGAAAAAGGCTGTAATTTTTTGGGGGTTTTAGATGTTTTTGGAGGAAAAGAGCTGTAGGTTTTGGTTATATATGTTTGGGAAATGGGGGTTAAGGTTTGTGGGGTTTTGTTTGTGTGGGGTGGGTGTTTGTGGGTTTTGTTGTTGGTGGAGGAATGGGTAAGTTGTGGGTTTGTTGTGGTGTGGGGTGGGGTGTGGTTGTGGGTTTAGTTTGGTTTGGAGGATGGGCTTAAGGTTGGGGTTTTAAATGTTGTTGGGGGAAAAAAGCTGAAAGGGTTTTGGTTTTTTATTGATGTGGAGGAATGAGGCTGTAAGTTGTGGGTTATAAATGTGATGTGGGGAAGAGGGGGAGGTTGTGGGTTATAGTATTTTGGGGAATGAGGTTAAGGTTTGGGGTTTTAGATTTGAGTGGGGGGAAATGGGCGTAAGGTTGTGGGGAATATTATGGGGGAAAGGAAAGGGCGGTAAAAGGTTGGGGGTTTGGGTTTTAAAATATGGGGGGGGGGGGGGGGGGGTTTTTTAAGGAAGAGGCGTAAAGGGTTTTGGGTTTTTAATTTTGTGATGTGGAGGAATGGATGTTAAGGGGTGGGGGGGTTTAAAAGGTTAAATGGGGGTGGTGGGGAAAAAATTTTA
>NW_022981712.1:0-7248 GCF_902652985.1 Pecten maximus
AGGAAATATCAAACAGCCATCTTTGCTTGTTGTTGACTAATATAAAAAAAAGACTGCAAATTAGATAGAGCGAAATGCCTAGTCCTGATACATACAAATTAGACAGAGGGAAATGCCCAGTCATGATACATACAAATTAGATAGAGCGAAATGCCTATAGTCCTGATACATACAGATTAGATAGAACGAAATGCCTAGTCCTGATACATACAAATTAGACAGAGCGAAATGCCTAGTCCTGATACATACAAATTAGACAGAGCGAAATGCCTATAGTCCTGATACATACAGATTAGATAGAGCGAAATGTCTATTGTCCTGATACATACAAATTAGACAGAGCGAAATGCCTAGTCCTGATACATACAAATTAGATAGTGCGAAATGCCTATAGTCCTGATACATACAAATTAGACAGAGCGAAATGCCTATAGTCCTGATACATACAAATTAGACAGAGCGAAATGTCTATTGTCCTGATACATACAAATTAGATAGAGCGAAATGTCTAGTCCTGATACATACAAATTAGACAGAGCGAAATGCCTAGTTCTGATACATACAAATTAAATTGCTCTAAATGATACCTTATTCATTAATGTATCAGTTTGGTTTGGTTTGGTTTATTTTGTTTAACGTCCTATTAACAGGTAAGGTCATTTAAGGACGGCCTCCCGTGCGTGCGACATGCATGCGTGTGGTGATTGCGTATGTGTGTTTTTGGGAGGCTACACGGTTTTGGTCTTTAGCAGAGCAAGAGGCTGTGTTGTGACACCATTCTCTTGAAGTTTCTCAATCTGAGAGCACACTGAGAAAGTGTAAATGTGTTCACGGTACACTGACTTCACTCATTGTTATATGGAGTGTTATTGTTTGGCATTGTCCGTCCTAACATCCGTCGTTAACGTTTGTTTGTCGGGCTTCAGTTTTCAACCGATCTCTTTGAAAGTTATTTGACTTGATAAGTATGATATGTAGATGTATTTTCCTGAACAGCATACATTTTTGATTCATACATTTTTCGGAATACTTAGTGCCCTTTGTATATTTTATTACTCTCAGTTTTGAGTGAATCTCTTTGAACCCTTGTAGGCTTAATACGTTTGATATGTAAATGTGCTTCTTTGATTGGCATGTTTTATTTTATACAAACAAGGTAAGTGCTCGTTCCTGATGATATCGCTAGAATATCACCTGAAGGTTTTTGGCATATAGCCGGAAGCTGCTAATGTTTTGAGGTGCAGATGATTGAAAAGGCTACTATTTTGCACATTTGTAGTAATCATAAACGATTGGGAATTCGGTGGTATGATACAGCTGTGTACATTGATGATATACTGATACACAGCTGTGTACATAGATGCTATACTGATACACAGCGGTGTATATTGGGGATATACTGATACACAGCTGTGTACATTGGGGATATACTGATACACAGCTGTGTATATTGATGATATACTGATACACAGCGGTGTATATTGATGATATACTGATACACAGCGGTGTCTATTGGGGATATACTGATGCACAGCTGTGTATAGTGGGGATATACTGATACACAGCGGTGTACATTGATGATATACTGATACACAGCGGTGTATATTAGGGATATACTGATACACAGCGGTGTACATTGGGGATATACTGATACACAGCGGTGTATATTGGGGATATACTGATGCACAGCTGTGTATAGTGGGGATATACTGATACACAGCGGTGTACATTGATGATATACTGATACACAGCGGTGTACATTGGGGATATACTGATGCACAGCTGTGTATAGTGGGGATATACTGATACACAGCTGTGTATAGTGGGGATATACTGATACACAGCGGTGTACATTGATGATATACTGATACACAGCTGTGTACATTGGGGATATACTGATGCACAGCTGTGTACATTGGGGATATACTGATGCACAGCTGTGTATAGTGGGGATATACTGATACACAGCGGTGTATATTGGGGATATACTGATACACAGCGGTGTATATTGGGGATATACTGATACACAGCGGTGTACATTGGGGATATACTGATGCACAGCTGTGTATAGTGGGGATATACTGATACACAGCTGTGTATAGTGGGGATATACTGATACACAGCGGTGTACATTGATGATATACTGATACACAGCTGTGTACATTGGGGATATACTGATGCACAGCTGTGTACATTGGGGATATACTGATGCACAGCTGTGTATATTGGGGATATACTGATACACAGCGGTGTATATTGGGGATATACTGATACACAGCTGTGTACATTGATGATATACTGATACACAGCGGTGTACATTGGGGATATACTGATACACAGCTGTGTACATTGATGATATACTGATACACAGCTGTGTACATTGGGGATATACTGATACACAGCTGTGTACATTGGGGGTATACTGATACACAGCTGTGTACATTGGGGATATACTGATACACAGCTGTGTACATTGGGGATATACTGATACACAGCTGTGTATATTGGGGATATACTGATACACAGCTGTGTACATTGATGATATACTGATACACAGCGGTGTACATTGGGGATATACTGATACACAGCTGTGTATAGTGGGGATATACTGATACACAGCGGTGTATATTGGGGATATACTGATACACAGCTGTGTACATTGATGATATACTGATACACAGCGGTGTATATTAGGGATATACTGATACACAGCTGTGTATATTGGGGATATACTGATGCACAGCGGTGTACATTGGGGATATACTGATACACAGCGGTGTACATTGGGGATATACTGATACACAGCTGTGTATATTGGGGATATACTGATGCACAGCGGTGTATATTGGGGATATACTGATGCACAGCTGTGTACATTGATGATATACTGATACACAGCGGTGTACATTGATGATATACTGATACACAGCTGTGTACATTGGGGATATACTGATACACAGCGGTGTACATTGGGGATATACTGATGCACAGCTGTGTACATTGGGGATATACTGATAAACAGCTGTGTATAGTGGGGATATACTGATACACAGCGGTGTATATTGGGGATATACTGATACACAGCTGTGTACATTGATGATATACTGATACACAGCTGTGTACATTGGGGATATACTGATACACAGCTGTGTATAGTGGGGATATACTGATACACAGCGGTGTACATTGATGATATACTGATACACAGCGGTGTACATTGATGACATACTGATACACAGCGGTGTACATTTATGATATACTGATACACAGCGGTGTACATTGATGACATACTGATACACAGCGGTGTACATTGATGACATACTGATACACAGCGGTGTACATTGGGGATATACTGATACACAGCTGTGTATAGTTGGGATATACTGATACACAGCTGTGTACATTGGGGATATACTGATACACAGCTGTGTACATTGGGGATATACTGATACACAGCTGTGTACATTGGGGGTATACTGATACACAGCTGTGTACATTGGGGATATACTGATACACAGCTGTGTACATTGGGGATATACTGATACACAGCGGTGTACATTGGGGATATACTGATACACAGCTGTGTACATTGGGGATATACTGATGCACAGCTGTGTACATTGATGATATACTGATACACAGCTGTGTACATTGGGGATATACTGATGCACAGCTGTGTATAGTGGGGATATACTGATACACAGCGGTGTACATTGATGATATACTGATGCACAGCTGTGTACATTGGGGATATACTGATGCACAGCTGTGTATAGTGGGGATATACTGATACACAGCTGTGTACATTGATGATATACTGATGCACAGCTGTGTACATTGGGGATATACTGATACACAGCTGTGTATAGTTGGGATATACTGATACACAGCGGTGTACATTGGGGATATACTGATACACAGCTGTGTATATTGGGGATATTTAAGCATTGAACTGCTTCAGTTGGAAGTTATGGGCTGATGAATGCCAACTGGACAAAGGCAAATTTAATGAAGCGCGCTATCATTGTCAGATTGTGATCTTTTACAACATGGTTCCTATGACTTTTCTGTTCTGCAGCCATGATTTTCATACTCTTTATTACCCTTCAGTATAACCCTTCAGTATCACCCTTCATTATAACCCTTCAGTATCACCCTTCATTATCACCCTTCAGTATTACCCTTCAGGGTTTCCCTTCAGTGTTACCCTTCAGTATTACCCTCAGAGTTACCCTTCAGTATTACCCTTCAGTACTACCCTTCAGGGTTTCCCTTCAGTGTTACCCTTCAGTGTTACCCATCAGTATTACCATTCAGTGTTTCCCTTCAATGTTATCCTTCAGTATTACCCATCAGTATTACCATTCAGTGTTTCCCTTCAATGTTATCCTTCCGTGTTACCCTCCAGTATTACCCTTCAGTATTACCCTTCAGTGTTACCCTTCAGTATTACCCTCAGAGTTACCCTTCAGTATTACCCTTCAGTATTACCCTTCAGTACTACCCTTCAGGGTTTCCCTTCAGTGTTACCCTTCAGTGTTACCCATCAGTATTACCATTCAGTGTTACCCTTCAGTGTTACCCTTCAGTATTACCCTTCAGTATTACCCTTCAGTGTTACCGTTCAGTATTACCCTCCAGTATTACCCTTCAGTATTACCCTTCAGTATCACCCTTCAGTATAACCCTTCAGTATCACCCTTCAGTATTACCCTTCAGTACTACCCTTCAGTGTTACCCATCAGTGTTACCCTTCAGTGTTACCCTCAGTATTACCCTTCAGTATTACCCTTCAGTATAACCCTTCAGTATCACCCTTCATTATCACCCTTCAGTATTACCCTTCAGTACTACCCTTCAGTGTTACCCATCAGTGTTACCCTTCAGTGTTACCCTTCAGTATTACCCTTCAGTATAACCCTTCAGTATTACCCTTCAGTATTACCCTTCAGTATTACCCTTCAGTATAACCCTTCAGTATCACCCTTCATTATCACCCTTCAGTATTACCCTTCAGTACTACCCTTCAGTGTTACCCATCAGTGTTACCCTTCAGTGTTACCCTTCAGTATTACCCTTCAGTATTACCCTTCAGTATTACCCTTCAGTATTACCCTTCAGTGTTACCCTTCAGTATTACCCTTCAGTATTACCCTTCAGTATTACCCTTCAGTATAACCCTTCAGTATTACCCGTCAGTATTACCCTTCAGTATTACCCTTCAATGTTACCCTTCTGTATTACCCTTCAGTGTTACCCTTCAGTATTACCCTTCAGTGTTACCCTTCAGTGTTACCATTCAGTAATACCCTTCAGTATCACCCTTCAGTATTACCCTTCAGTATTACCCTTCAGTGTTACCCTTTAGTGTTACCCTTCAGTATTACCCTTCAGTATTACCCTTCATTGTTACCCTTCAGTGTTACCCTTCAGTATTACCCTTCAGTATTACCCTTCAGTATCACCCTTCAGTATTACCCTTCAGTATTACCCTTCAGTGTTACCCTTTAGTGTTACCCTTCAGTTTTACCCTTCAGTATTACCCTTCATTGTTACCCTTTAGTGTTACCCTTCAGTATTACCCTTCAGTATTACCCTTCATTGTTACCCTTCAGTGTTACCCTTTAGTGTTACCCTTCAGTATTACCCTTCTGTATTACCCTTCAGTGTTACCCTTCAGTATTACCCTTCAGTATTACCCTTCAGTGTTACCCTTCAGTATCACCCTTCAGTATTACCCTTCAGTATTACCCTTCAGTGTTACCCTTCAGTGTTACCCTTCAGTATTACCCATCAGTATTACCCTTCAGTGTTACCCTTCAGTATTACCCTTCAGTATTACCCTTCCGTGTTACCCTCCAGTGTTTCCCTTCAATATTACCCTTCAGTATTACCCTTCAGTATCACCCTTCAGTATTACCCTTCAGTACTACCCTTCAGTGTTACCCATCAGTGTTACCCTTCAGTGTTACCCTCAGTATTACCCTTCAGTATTACCCTTCAGTATAACCCTTCAGTATCACCCTTCATTATCACCCTTCAGTATTACCCTTCAGTACTACCCTTCAGTGTTACCCATCAGTGTTACCCTTCAGTGTTACCCTTCAGTATTACCCTTCAGTATAACCCTTCAGTATTACCCTTCAGTATTACCCTTCAGTATTACCCTTCAGTATAACCCTTCAGTATCACCCTTCATTATCACCCTTCAGTATTACCCTTCAGTACTACCCTTCAGTGTTACCCATCAGTGTTACCCTTCAGTGTTACCCTTCAGTATTACCCTTCAGTATAACCCTTCAGTATTACCCTTCAGTATTACCCTTCAGTGTTACCCTTCAGTATTACCCTTCAGTATTACCCTTCAGTATTACCCTTCAGTATAACCCTTCAGTATTACCCGTCAGTATTACCCTTCAGTATTACCCTTCAATGTTACCCTTCTGTATTACCCTTCAGTGTTACCCTTCAGTATTACCCTTCAGTGTTACCCTTCAGTGTTACCATTCAGTAATACCCTTCAGTATCACCCTTCAGTATTACCCTTCAGTATTACCCTTCAGTGTTACCCTTTAGTGTTACCCTTCAGTATTACCCTTCAGTATTACCCTTCATTGTTACCCTTCAGTGTTACCCTTCAGTATTACCCTTCAGTATTACCCTTCAGTATCACCCTTCAGTATTACCCTTCAGTATTACCCTTCAGTGTTACCCTTTAGTGTTACCCTTCAGTATTACCCTTCAGTATTACCCTTCATTGTTACCCTTTAGTGTTACCCTTCAGTATTACCCTTCAGTATTACCCTTCATTGTTACCCTTCAGTGTTACTCTTTAGTGTTACCCTTCAGTATTACCCTTCTGTATTACCCTTCAGTGTTACCCTTCAGTATTACCCTTCAGTGTTACCCTTCAGTATCACCCTTCAGTATTACCCTTCAGTATTACCCTTCAGTGTTACCCTTCAGTGTTACCCTTCAGTATTACCCATCAGTATTACCCTTCAGTGTTACCCTTCAGTATTACCCTTCAGTATTACCCTTCCGTGTTACCCTCCAGTGTTTCCCTTCAATATTACCCTTCAGTATTACCCTTCAGTATTACCCTTCAGTATAACCCTTCAGTACTACCCTTCAGTATCACCCTTCAGTATTACCCTCCAGTATACCCTTTAAGGGGGTTAACCCCCCCCTTTTATATTTCCCTTTCTTGTTACCCCCCAGTGTTTCCCCCCTTCCCGTATTACCCTT
>NW_022981713.1:0-24230 GCF_902652985.1 Pecten maximus
CTTTTATTCAAAAATAAAGAGTCGCGTTAAAAATAATAACTGGATAACGGAAGATTATGAAATAACAAGAGGTATTCGGCAGGGCTGTCCACTCTCATGTCTTATTTTTGTCATAACAATAGAAATGATGGCCTGTAGAATCAGAAATGATATAAATATATTGGGGTTTAAAATAAACAGAAAACAAATAAAAATTGCGTAGTTGGCAGACGATACTACTTTGTTTTTGAAATGTTTGGACATATCTAAAGCTTTAAAGACTATAGAAGATTTTGGAAATGTATCTGGTCTGAAGTTGAATAAGGGAAAAACAGAAACAAAAGTAAAACACAAGAGGGAATTAAATGGACACGTGATGAAGTTAAATCGTTAGGAGTCTATTTTGGAACTAACAAAAAAGTATGCAATAACTTAAATTGGGAAGGAATGACATCATCTATAGATGCATTATTAAAAAAATGGAAAAAAGAAAATTAACTGTTTTGGGAAGAAACCTAATAATAAAATCACTCGTCATATCAAAAAGTACGTACCTCGCTAGTACACAAACAATTACAAAGGAACAGTTAAAAAAAACTTCAGCAAATAATCTATGCTTTCATATGGGATGATAAGAGAGAAAAGGTTAAGAGAAATACAATGATTGGAAATTATGATCAAGGAGGGCTACAGATTAGAGATTTAGAGTCTCATATTGATATGTTAAGGTTAAGTTGGATAAAATGACTTACTGACGGAAATACAGCCTATTGGAAAATTATACCAAGATTAATGTACGAAAAATATGGAAATGATCTATTAATTTTTGAAATGAATATCGGAAATTTGTCCGATATTGAAAATGTCAAGACTAGTATAACGGATTTTTATTATGATATATTAGAGTCATGGATTAAAGTCAGAGCTACAACTAAAATAAATGGGTTTTTTTAGATATAAGAAGATCAATAATATGGGTGAACAAAGATATTCGTTGTAGAAAATCTTTAATTAATAAACTATTGACAGAGAGTGATATTCGTTATGTAGATGATATATTGAATGAATACGAACGCATTGATGAAGAGGTTATTTGTAATAATTTAAACGACAAAAGAAATTGGATAACTGAGACATGAAAAGTAAAGAAAGCAATACCTAAACAGTGGCTAAACATATTACGATCGGAAGGATCACGAAAAACAAAAATTAGAAAAGATAAACTATTATGGTGTATGTAAATAAAACTATTGGTAGTAAATGCCTAGTCGATTGTACAAATAGGGATTTCTATAACATTGCTGTAAACAAACAATTCGAAAAGAGCTACTGCGAACGTATGTGGCAAGAAAAATTTAAGCCGGATTTTGATACGTTAAAAAATACGTTTTATTTCATCAATTATTTCAATAAATTGATTGATAACCAATATAAAGTGTTTAAATGAAAGCTGTTTCATTATATAATACCGTGTAAAGTTATACTAATAAGGTGGAGAATTGCAATTATTTTAATGAGATATGGGACCTAGCATTAGAGATATTAGAGAAAACTGTTTAAGCACTATGATGACAAAAAAGAGAGCAAAATGACATCAGCAATTACAAAACATATTATCGTACACGTATACATGAGTTTAAGTGTGGAACTGAATATGTCTATATGTCTATGAGTCGGTCGGTTCTATGTGTATGTTTGAACGAGTTTGCAATCTTGTCTGTAATTGTGTGGATCTAAAGTGTAACTGTCTTTCTATGAGTATATGTATGATTGTGTGTGTATGTAGCTGACCCTTAATTGAGATGTACATGTATACAATTCTATGTGTATGATTGACTGAATTAAATTTGCATTGTATATCTTGTCGGTAATTGAGTGGATCTAAGTATAAACGTTTTTACATGTGTATATGACTGATGGTGTGGGGTTGTTTTTTTGGGGGTTTTTTGTTAGGCTATCAGTGAATTGTATGCTTGTCTTTATATCTAACAGTGACAGGATTTAAGACGGCCAGGGCCTGCCATAGTGTCTGTTTATCGTATGTCATCGAGCCTTTTTTTTGCGACTGTATAGGCGTCAAACGGATCGAATGAGCATCTGTGTATGTTTGTATGTACGTATGTATGCATGCATGTGTGAAGGTAGTAGCATGTAAGCGAGTACGAAAAGAAATAGTAATGAAGCATGAAACATGTAGTGTATTGTATAAATTGTAAGAATTGTAAAGAGTCGAGATCACTTTAGACATTGGCTAGTTTTGTTTGGCTGATAGTCATAACCTCTTGGCTCTGAGTGCAAAAAAGAAGAGAGCAAAAAGGAACATTGCCACACTGTTCTGGTTTAGTGATTGTTCCAATTTCCCTGGGTTTCCATACCCGGAAGTTTTTTGGATTTATCTTCGAACAATGGCATATTGTTTTGTTATAATGTAAGGGAACCATATATGTATTGGAAGTGTGTGACGTTTATTTTTGGATATCATTGTACAATTGGAATTTTGTCTGTTAAAATCAAATGACTGTTTTGTTTTCTTTGTGTATATAATGGAGTAAGCATATTTTGCGCATGTGATTGTATGATGCTAGTGTGATTGTTCAAAGTGCTGTTTAATGTGTTATGGGTGGTATTTTTCAGATATGTTTGAGCCACATCCATGTGATTAGATATTTAAGATAGGTTAATTAAGGCTGTTGTTAAATGTTGTTGTGCGGCGTGAACTTACCTTGTAAGTATATTCTAAGTAGCTTGGCACTGATCTAGAGTAGCAAAGTCGACTTCAGTTATTGCCAAATGACAGAACAGTTGTCTTAAGGAGGGATGTAAAAGTAGGAGATATCTGTAAGCATATATCATTGTGTATTTACGGTTAATAGCTCACCTCGTTTCGGCCTCCATCTTTGTTTATACATTCGGAACCTAGTTATAGTAAGTGTTCCGAGTGTCTTTCGGGGAAATCTGCACGTGCAGAATGCCGCGATCTGGCTATTCAACTCGGTGATTTTCTATAGTTTAGCAGTCTTACACAAAGTCTTCACTCGACTGGTATGACTCGTCTCTCTCTCTCTCTCTCTCTCTCTCTCTCTCTCTCTCTCCTTCTCTATAGGTTTAGTGTTCGATAGGTTACCATGTTGTCAGTTGTTAAACAACTAAGGATATATTAGTATTGGTTGGGGCATAGGTTTGTCGTCACTTAGTAGGGTTTTAACACCGAATTTATATACAGTATAGTTCGTCCTCTATTCCGTAGGAGTATGCCGAGTTATAGTTAGGTGTGTGAAAGATGTACGTGTGTGAGTGGAATACATGTACAGTACTTTACACTTGTTGAGTCAATAAATTATACGTTGATCTTTATATCTGAGTCTGTGTTTTATGTGTCATATGCTTCCCGTTGTCAAATGATAAGACCCCAATTGGCCCGAGATCCTCGACCCGAACCTGTGTTAGGTTTCTAGCACAAAAACTGTGCCTTTTACAATAGAATGATGACAACATCCGTGTCCGAGCCGTCCACAACGGTTGATGGAGTGATGACAACATCGGAGAGAAAGAAGGCCTACTGTTCTTCCAGCCTCAACACTAGGACCTGCCGGTAAATATTCATCATCCCTTATCTCCTATAAAAGATTGGCACATCAAGTGTTTATTTGCTACATCTTGTTTACGTAATTATTAAATCACTACTTGATCAAGTGTAAATTTATGAATATTATTATTGGTTGATTTCAGATTATACCGTTTTAAAACATTTGTAAGTCTATTTTGATGACATAGAATAACATAATTATTTGAGTTATGTAAATATATTAGGTACTATACGTTTCCTGCTGTGACCACAGACCTGGGACTAGTCAGATGGCGTATATGAAGATCGTATAGGTTCGAGTAGTCAGATGATATGTATGGAGATCGTAGAGATTGGCGTAGTCAGAGGACATGTATGGAGATCGTAGAGGTTCACTTAGTCAGATGATATGTATGGAGATCGTAGAGGTTGACATAGTCAGATAATATGTATGGAGACCGCGGAGGTTGGCGTAGTCAGAGGACATGTATGGAGATCGTAGAGGTTGACATAGTCAGATAATATGTATGGAGGCCGTGAAGGTTGACGTAGTCAGAGGGTATGTATGGAGATCGTAGAGGTTGGCGTAGCCAGAGGATATTTCTGGAGGCCATGGAGGTTGATGAAGTCAGATGATATGTGTGGAGGCCGTGAAGGTTGACGTAGTCAGAGGGTATGTATGGAGATCGTAGAGGTTGGCGTAGCCAGAGGATATTTGTGGAGGCCGTAAAGGTTGATGAAGTCAGATGATATGTGTGGAGGCCGTGAAGGTTGACGTAGTCGGATGATATGTATGGAGATTGTGGAGGTTCACTTAGTCAGATGGCGAGCATGAAAATCGTAGAGGTTGACGTAGTCAGATGGCTTATATGAAGGTTGTGGAGGTTCACTTAGTCAGATGGCGAGCATGAAAATCGTAGAGGTTGACGTAGTCAGATGGCTTATATGAAGGTTGTAGAAGTTCACTTATTCAGAGGGCTTGTATGGAAGCTGTAGATGTTCACTTTGCCATATATCATGTATAAAGAAACCGTCTGGGAGCAAATCTTTTACCTCATATCGTAAGTAACTTACCTGTTAAGTTTTCAGAGATTACGAATTTAAAGCATTATGAGCTAACTCTGAATATATACAAAATCACACATCATTCTTGAGCGGGAATTAGACATTTTTACCCGTGTTTTTGTTGAAGATTTCATTGTTATTTTCATCATCGTAGTATAGGGGGCCCCATGATGCCTATTATGTAGATTTAACAGAACAGTCCCATTCACTTCCTCCAAAGCCTTGGTCATCTCACATTTATGTTATTTTTGACTCCGAACTATTCCTGCAAATCAAACTCTTTTTTTCCCCACATTTGCCTGATGTGTGTACTGTAGATGTCTACAGTATGGGTTATGCCTAAATCGGGTAGAAGCGGATGGGTGGCCTGTGCATTATATTTTTTTTCATACATGTGGAATTATGTTAATCTGATCAAATTCATGGACTAATAAAACCGATTAAATTAATTTGGTAGTTTTATTGAGTCTAGCTTGAGGAGAAATTGAAATATATATATGACTGATTTTTGTCATTTTCTGTTTAATTAATGCCTCCCCTATAATGCTATATTAGCCTGAAACTGGTGGATTCCTGCAGGAGAGACGAATAATCGCGAATCGATAACCTGCAGTGAAAAATAGCAAACATCATTATCGAATTATTTTATAGAAATACACAGTTACATCAGATCATTGTAGAGCATTGTACAAATGTCACCGATGAAGCTTACCGTTTACTTTGTACGTGATATTTTGGATGTCAATATTTTCGTAATATTTTCTCTCAATATATCATTTAATGCCAATACAAATAAAAAGCAACAAAATCATATATGTAAATATATTTACTTGTCTGTACTGGGGTTATTGACAATTTACTTGTCTGTGCTGTCGTTATTACTACTTGACAATTAACGACAGTACACACAAGTAAATTATCGAATTTTCGAGGCAATCTGCCCCTTTATCAAGACACAGGTAAATTACATACGATCACATACAGACATGGAACATGGAACAGTTACACAAATATAGTGGGTAAAAAAAAACAATAAATATCGTAATGTTGTGAAAACGATCCCCCTCGGCCGATAATTAATTCGCCGAGGGCCTAATATCAATAATTAGAAAACATCTTAGGTGGTGTACAGATGGTAAAAGTAAATGAATAAATGAATGAATAAATAAATAATATAACTAAAAAGTTGAACAAAATAGCATCGCGAGTTGAATCGATGTGATGGCAGCGCGTGCTATGTAGTGAATGTTTTTGCTTTTGTTTTTCTACACGGTATTTTCATTTCAAACAGCGGGTAGCAGTGACAATATCAGGTGGCAAATCCCATATAACTGACTAAAATTAGTTCGTTTAAATGAAATTGAATGAATATTCAAATAATATAAATGGATCTGTGTAGAAATGCATAATTTCACATGTTACGTAGTTGAGGGACTCTCACAACAGAAACTCCTCACTATATGTCAAAACTGGAGATTTAGTCGCCTCTATCATTCATTTGGAGTTCAAATGATGGAACAAATATTTATTCCACATTTATAGTTTGAAGTTCTCGCCACACACAAACAGGTATTGTGCACAGGTTCATAGCATATAGGCGCACATGGGGTTATCGTTATTATCTATTTCTTGTAATACGCATCCAACGAACATTTGTTTGTTAGGATATATTTCTGGAAAATACATTATAAAAAAGTCTAGCATATCAGTGTGACGACCCTTATTGATGCTGTATATATTAACTTTAAATAATTTAGTTCAGAGTAACGATGAAGATCTAACTTAAACAGTTGATCGATTAATGATGTTAATAATTTCCTAGAACACGCAGTGTACCGATTGGTCACGGTTGATGAGATAACCTGATGTTGATGTTGATAAACCTATTGTATGGGTGTGACAGAGTGATAGGATCCAACAGTATGATGGCGTCTGTCTACATGGATGTGAAACATACTTCCCTGTAATTTCAAAATACATGGAGTAGATAATATATATTAACGTATAAACGAAAGTGAAGGTAGGTAAAACAGCTGTGTTGAATATCGCCTTTATAGTGTTAAAGAGTTTTTTTCAAATCGAAAATGAAAATCCATATTTTCTTAATGTACAACGCCTTAGAAACCACTTTTAGCTCACCTACCCGAAAGGTAAGCTTGTAATGTGGGGCTGCGTCCGTCTCTCGGTCGTGTATGTATGTCGCCATGTAAGCCGCCGTGTTAGGAGTGAACTGATAAAAGCCATAACCTCAGACTAATTGCAACCAAAATGTCTTATTAGTTTTTGGCATGACAGTCATTAGTATTATAAAAGGGGGAAAACAATCCCTAAATTCAACTTCAGGAAATATGTGTTGGTCTTCTATAGGATTAGGAATACAAGCAAATTGTATGAAATTATATGCATTGAAAAACAAACTGAATTCTGGTGCATATTCGCTAAAGTGTAAGAGCAGTACTGGATTGAAAAATATTGAAGTATCGAAATCGCTTAAAAGCGCTTTGAACTTTAAAATATCGGCTTTTTGTGTTCTTTTTAAATGCAAAAAATACAACGAGGACGAGGATATTTTGCAATTGAATTAATAACGAAGGCCGCAGGCCTGAGTTATTAATTAAAATTGCAAAATATCCGAGTCCGAGTTGTATATCCTGCAACAATACACGAGTCAAAGTTGATTATTTCTATTCTACCATGTACTGTTTAGTTCTGAGATCGACCTCTTTTTAATAGAAAAACAGCAAAGAAACCCCGAGAATTGCATTATTTGTTGATGAAATATACAGGCAATACAGTACTACGATCAAGAGCATCTATCATATAGCATTGATTTTGAAAATAAAAAAAGGATAAAAAAAGAAAGAAAAAAGAAGAAAAAAAGGGAGGCCTCCGTAGGATTCGAACTCGCGTCGTGATAAAAATTTATTGAAAGACTAACCCATTAGCCCACTCGGCTATAGTAACCTTTTCTAAAATGGATGAATATTAGATATATAAAATTGTTACAGCCGTGACTCCCGACCGTGTATTATTGGCACGAGCGTGGGTTATTGGAAAATAATACATGGTTTTAAACCAATCAAAACTGGCGTTGCATAGCAAACATGGTAGAATATTACTTAATACCGATAGCCGATATCAATATCAAGATATATTTATATTCTTAAAACAATTTTATTTCATTTCTGCCAGTGAAAAATAGATAATTATCAAACTGATGAAACTTATCTTTTCATTGCATTAATGAGCAGTCAAAATATAGGATTTTGCAGTGGAAATATAAGTTTTTCATTTTTGACCAATCAGAGTAAACCTTTGTATTCACCTCATTGAAACTTGCCAATTTTTAAAGTCGAAGCGAAGATATATTTGTGGGTTATTTTGCTATATTTCTGAAATATTCAGAGTAGTTTTTGACAAAATACTCACTTGAAATTAGCTTGGAATTAGCTAATTCCCTTACTGTTCTATACAGTTGTTTTTTTCAATGTTTTTTATTTTTATTTTTTAGCGTTTATATGCATTAACAAGAAATATGAATACTTTACCGTTGAATACAACACATGTTTCACTCGTATTACAGATTACCGATATTACTCACTCGTACTGGTATTAATATATATTCAACGATAAACCATTCAATGTTCATTATATGTTTTACTAATTTACTGATGTTGAATTTTATATTTTGCTGGGTTTTGTTCATTTTAAAGACGATTTTGTAAATAAGACGATCATAAAATATATTCACATTTCTCCTTGACATCGTAGACATTTTTTAACTATTCTGTCAAAATTACAACGTATGAGGCTTTCATTAACCACATTCCATTCATTATGCGGTGATCTCTGAACCATTTCTGCTAAGATTAACTTGTATAGACAATATTTCGATGTATTTGTTCCGCATTTGCTGGACTGGTTCAATCATATTTGAACAAATAGAAATATCATTCCATTTTGTCTTTTAAAACAGCTCTGTCTCGATCTGGACTACCCTGTCGCCTTCATAAGGCAACTGACCATTTAGTAACAATGTACGCTGTTGTTATGGATACGAGATTATAATCAAATGCACAGGTCTTTCCGTTTACATTGTAAGTTAAGGACACTAAGGTGACAACAAGTTTGTAAGTGGATTTGGCTTCTCGGAACAGAAGTTTAGATTATAACCTGGTCATAAATGTGCGAAAGTGTAAGGACCCCCTCATCCCGGTTTAGAACTAACCAGCTGCATTGTTTCTAGATGGCTTCCTTCACCTGCCACTTAAATATATTGTTCTCTCTGACAGTCACTTTGGAATTGAATTTCTTCATTCGATCATATGCTTTTGTTATGCGGTATGATATGTGCCTAATTATTCACGTTCCTATCTGGTAAATTTCCTACTCTCTGGGGTTTCTACATTTTTGTGGTGTTCTCGAAGACGGTCTCGGTCTCTCTGATACATGACGCGACAGAGTTTTGCATCCGATCTTATATACATATCATACAACACCCTTTTTGGATGACTTTGTCCTTAGGTTGCACAAGGATGCTTCGGAAAGTCTGTATAGATATCAAACCGTGTACCATATATTAACTATCGTACTCCATGTCTACTGACAAACACTTAACTTCCTCTGTATAGATATCAAACCGTGTACCATATATTAACTACTGTACTCCATGTCTACTGACAAACACTTAACTTCCTCTGTATAGATATCAAACCGTGTACCATATATTAACTACCGTACTCCATGTCTAATGACAAACACGTCACTTCCTCTGTATAGATATCAAACCGTATACCTTATATTAACTACTGTACTCCATGTCTAATGACAAACACTTCACTTCCTCTGTATAGATATCAAACCGTGTACCATACATAAACTACTGTACTCCATGTCTACTGACAAACACTTCACTTCCTCTGTATAGATATCAAACCGTGTACCATATATTAACTACTGTACTCCATGTCTAATGACAAACACTTTACTTACTCTGGATACGGATGTTAAAAATCCATCAAGCAATACGTAACTGATAAACGATTCCTGAAGTTTAGACAAATCAGGTCACATTCACTTTCAAAATACAGATCATGTCAGAGGCCAAGAACTCAACTCCATCTGCTTTGACAAGCTAACACTTTTGCACTCGACATCAGGCAACTGGATTCGTTGTTTTATAGAAAATCTATTTTATCACTCTCCATGTTATCCGTAATTTAAAGCCACAAACTCCGAAGAAACATATATCAATGTTTACATTTTGAGCTTTTTACAGTTCTCAGACTTGATACGTACCTAACAGATTATCATGAATCGCAAACTGAAAGAAAATGTACATTTATGATAGTATACGGGGAATTCCCAAAGCTAATAACTGTGGCTGCCGAACCAAGTTTCTCTGAAAATTAGTCCCACAATGCAATGGCGGGTTTTATAGTCCATACAAAATGGCGGAACGACGAAAGAGTTGACCTGCGAAAACGCAAAGAGACTCTGCCAAAAAAAAGCGAGTGAAATCGGCAAAACCCGAGTATTTCCTTAGGGAAAAGAAGTGATTCGTTGGAACTTAGCGAAAGCCGAAAAGGGAATAAACTCGAATTCCGATTTTGCCGGACGTCTTTTGGATTCCTGGATAGCTTTTGAACATTGTCAACTTCACCGATCTAAAACTTCAGCGATGTTTTGTTGTATGCATGTTGCTGCTACATTTTAAAATTGAATATTCAAATGTAAAGTATGTTTGTTTATTTTGTTCAGTTACCTGGGTATTAAGCGAATATTCTGTTGATATGTTTAGATGAAAGCATTATTAGGCAAAGTTCACGTATGCTCGAATTGTAAATAATGGCCATGTATGTAGTTTATGTGCAGTGCACGTTGTTATAGCCTCTTTCTCCGCTCCGTGACAAATCTCGCTATCAGCATAAATGCGGCGAGTTATTTTTATACACTGATGTCTCAAGGACTCCCCCGGTCAAGCGTCCAGGCCAGTGGTCATTTTTATCTTAGGAGAGCGTGAATGAGCATCTTGGATTTCCATTAATACATGTGTGCAACTAGAATTTTAGGTTGTTTTGGTGTATGTGACATTAAAGCCAGCAAGGAGAGCGCCATATGTTCGGTATAATACTGGACGATAGGAAAGTATTAACCAATGCCATGTAAAAATTCTGATATAATCTAACGTTTGCATCTTTCTTCGTTTGATACGTACATTGTGGAATAAGTTCATGAAATCCAGTAATATCCAGCTGTATTTAAGAAACTTTTGACAAAATTCGAGATGATCATGAGTATGGTATTTATAAATCCATTGTATAATAGCTCTAATTTGGAGGGGGAACTTGCTTCAATCAGTTCAATTTCATTTTCCTATTTTTGTATATAGACTAATTTTAAAATGACAAGATGTAGTCTACATTCTGAACAGGTGCGACTGTTTATAAGATGTCCAACGCTATAAACTTCAGGTATGAACAGTCCACCTGAAGAGCTTACAATCCAGCAATCGCAAAGGATGATATGAAAAATACACCAGTGTTATATGTGGCACATTTCAATGTCATCTAAATAGTAAACCAGTTATATTTCACAATACTATCCATTACTACTTGTTAAAATCAAACAGAAGTAACTTTTTTCTTACACAAACATTTAATCCACTAAAACATGTATCCATTGGAAGGCTGCCAAGGTTGGGGTAAGCCTTTAAAATATAAACAATGTCCCCAACACAGGGGGGCTCTTACTCGCCACACAACTGATACATCTCACACTCTCACACTTAAATTACCACATAAAAATAACACAAACAATTTACACTCATTTTCTCACCCAGTCTATCAATAAATGATAAATAGCAAACAGTTTTCTGAAGAAAAAAAACATCATCCAGGCACATAGGATGAAATAAACAAATTCAAAGATATTGGCAAGAATTAAGTAAATCCATGGCCAGATACACAAATATAAGTAAACATGTGATACACATATCTATTAATTTCATACATACTTTAATAGGAAACAAAAATAAGATCAGGCCACACATAGGATAAAAAAATGACTAGAATTAAGTAAACCCATGGTCAGATAAACACAAGTATAAACATACATGTGCTATTTATTTCTATTAACATCTTTATACTTTGTTTGGAAACACAAGATTTAATGATGAAATGCTAACAAATGTCTTATTGTATATACATGTACATGTATTTAGTATTCTATGTAAATATTAACTTAACAAGTTTTTGAGAAAATAATTGCTGGAAGTCGTCTCACGTTTGAATAAAAACTTGCAATTTATTTTGTTTTTGTGCAATTGTTTTATGTATTTTGTACATATTTGTTATGTATGCTTTTAATTCATTGATATGTATTTCTGATTTTTTTCTTGATGTAAGATAAATTTAGTATTTTGAATATATCATTATGAAATTGCTTGGAATTTTTTGTTTTTGATCAGTTGTTGAAATACCGAATAGAATCTTCTTGATATTTAGTGTTAGATTTAGTTGTATCTTTTCCAATACCCAAAGTTCAATGTTCTTTGAGATTGTTCTAGCTTTCTCGCAGTTCGAAAACAGAAGTAACTTGATCATTGGCCTACCATGGGACTATTAAGTTTTTTCAGTTTGGCAAAAATATGCGAAAAATGCATGTTACATAAGGACACAATAAGCTCCTGTGTATCAGAAAACAACCATGCTATTGTATTCACAAATGTCTAAAGCACGCGATAGGGAAATTTGTTTGACTGGATATGTCTGTATAAAAACACAAAGATTGGTTGTATTTTGACCATGAACTGCAAATTGCACAAAACAAGCACACATTCATCCGAAATGTTTGTATTACATGCAATCCTAAACTCTCAACAAAACAGTAAGACTGTGCTTAAGGAAACTAGTTCAACAGATAGGAGGTAAAAGATGCAGCTTTCTGGGAAAAGAAGACACAAACTTCACAGTTTAAGTACCTTTCCTACAACGACTTATCTTCTTGCTATGTTCAGGGTTTCATTTCATAGAGACATATCCGGTTTAACACATATCAAACACAAGACCCGTGATTAGCCATGATACCTATTAACAATTAAAAAAGATTTTATTGTTCAATCATACAGGAATAGCGATTGATAGTATTGCAGAAATATTTCTGGATATGCTATTTGGTTTAAGATATGCCGAATAAAGAATGTAGAACTGCACCATACAGCTGTTTCGTCCTTCCGGGACTAGTGGACTAAGATATTGGAAATGAAGAAGGAGGAGGGGAAATTCTTAATAGATACAGTTTTAGCCAGATAATGATATCTTACCATAAAGCTTATCCTTTCAGAAGTGACAATTATATTTAAATGTCATGTAGCATTGTTGTCTCAGCGTTTAATTGAATTTGATGAGATATTATATTATTATCTATTATGTAAGGTATGTAATATATCATATATTAATTATGACTTTTGTAAAATGCATCGTGGATGAACTGTGGTAAAATACTTACAATCGGATATATCATATTTTGTTTCAAATTAAATCATTAGCGTAGTATTACAATAAAAAAATTAATTTAGAATACTTTGTACTATGTATAGAACGGAAGACACAACGTTTCAATATGGATAATACAAAATATAGAAACATCTAAGCAGTTTTCATTACAAAAACAGCAAAGTATGCCGACATTATAACTCAGTCTCAAAAACAATTAAAAAAAAACATATGTAGGAAAAGCAGGAGTGTTACTATCTGGAAATGGAAAATTAACATTTGGAGAAATTGAAATCAGAACGCTTATCATACAGCTGACTTATAAGCTATCCCTGTTAGTTAAAGATCACAGAAGAATTTTTAGAATTCTTGATATCAAGTTTACAGGTGATTGTTACTTAAACACATCGCCAATATACACCTAGTTGAAGTTTAGGAATTTTCTGATGTTTCTATTGTTCTGATAAGTTCTTTAATAAAATAAACTCCGTGTGAACTCAAAAATAGAGGGGAACAGTTTGGTCCCATGTGTATTTTACTATGTTGCAACATGATCTCGTTTTACCCATTCTGTGACATATAATAGCATATTCCTGTTTTACCAATTTTCTGTCATATTACATCATGTCCCCATTTTACCCATTCTCTGACATGTTACAGCATGTTCTCGTTTTACACATTATCTTGTATATTACAGCATGTTCTCGTTTTACACATAATCTAGTATATTACAGCTTGTTTTCGTTTTACACATAATCTGGTATATTACAGTATGTTCTCGTTTTACACATGATCTGGTATATTACAGCATTTTCTCGTTTTACACATAATCTAGTATATTACAGTATGTTCTCGTTTTACACATTATCTTGTATATTACAGCTTGTTCTCGTTTTACACATTATCTGGTATATTACAGCTCGTTTACAGCTTTTAATCTAGTATATTACAGTATGTTCTCGTTTTACACATTATCTTGTATATTACAGCTTGTTCTCGTTTTACACATTATCTGGTATATTACAGCATGTTCTCGTTTTACATATAATCTAGTATATTACAGTATGTTCTCGTTTTACACATTATCTTGTATATTACAGCATGTTCCCGTTTTACACATTATCTTGTATATTACAGCATGTTCTCGTTTTACACATAATCTAGTATATTACAGCATGTTCTCGTTTTACACATTATCTGGTATATTACAGCATGTTCCCGTTTTACACATAATCTAGTATATTACAGCATGTTCTCGTTTTACACATAATCTAGTATATTACAGCATGTTCCCGGTTTACACATAATCTAGTATATTACAGCATGTTCTCGTTTTACACATTATCTGGTATATTACAGCATGTTCCCGTTTTACACATAATCTAGTATATTACAGCATGTTCTCGTTTTACACATTATCTGCTATATAACAGCATGTTCTCGTTTAAGACATAATCTGGAATATTACAGCATGTTCTCGTTTTACATATTATCTAGTATATTACAGCTTGTTCTCGGTTTACACATTGTATATTACAGCATGTTCCCGGTTTACACATAATCTAGTATATTACAGAATGTTCTTGTTTTACACATAATCTAGTATATTACAGCATGTTCTCGGTTTACACATAATCTAGTATATTACAGCATGTTCTCGGTTTACACATAATCTAGTATATTATAGCATGTTCTCGTTTTACACATTATCTTGTATATTACAGCATGTTCTAGTTTTACACATAATCTAGTATATTACAGCATGTTCTCGGTTTACACATTATCTTGTATATTACAGCATGTTCCCGTTTTACACATTATCTAGTATATAACAGCATGTTCTCGTTTGACACATTATCTAGTATATTACAGCATGTCTCGGACATTAAACCCATGGAATCCATAACTACCTTGAGATCCGTTAATTAGATAATTCAGACCTTAGTTGAACATCTGTCGTAGCTTATGTTTTGGAACAATGTGGGGAACAATGTGGGGAATAATGTGGGGAACAATGTGGGGAACAATGTGGGCATTCTGAGTGAGATGTAGTAGAGATCTAATGAATGAAATGTTGTATTGACCTGTTTTGTATCTAACATCACTTTTGAAATAAATCGTCATATGTAGACTTATGTTGTTAAAGGTTTGTTTCACCAATAGCAAAATATCTTGCATTCCTTTTGAACTTTTTTTTAACTAGAAATCGGACTTAAGTGAAGATTGATTAAAGAGATTATATCTGCTGTTGATTTCAGTAATCTTATATCAAGGTGACGTAAGTTTTGTACAGGATTAGGACAATATTTATCATAAAATCAATTCGAATATACATTGTTATATGAATTGTCCGAAATTCACATGATATGTAAGAACATGTACTTATCAGAGTTAGAAACAGTAGTAAAAATGCACTACATTATACAGCCGGTTATACGTCTCGTTAATGATGATCAGAGCCTGAAGAGTTGAGACGATAAAATGGGAAGATATAACGATAATAGAGCTATGGTGAATTCTTTCAATTTTATATTTGTACTTATTCAAGGGAATGTAAATTATTCAATAAAAAAATGACTTTTTTGTTGACTATATTTTGAGATATCTTGACGTCGCGAGATTTCCGCTACTGGATAACGTTTCTTGTGTATACTCCTAGACGGCGTATGTAGAACGCTGGTTTGCTTGACGTTTATCTTAAGAAATCTCGTCATTATTCCTGACCGATCAGATCATTATTCCTGTTTTAAAGACCCGACAATAAACATTTCTGTTTTGTTTTTTATATGAAAAAAGAGTAAAAATGCAAAAACACACCAATGGACACCCAACTTAATTTTTCATTCAAGAAGTTTCCTGATTTCGTTCTCTAAACATGCTATTTTTACTTATCATCTTTAAATAGTTAAATATCCTCTCAATGAACCAGTAACATTAGTTACAATATATCTCCATATAGACTTCAATTTCAGATAATTCTTACCCAGAACAAAATTTAAGTCGTGTATCTGTAGAAAAAAATGTATTTCCCCGCAGTATATATTTTAGACTGTGAAAATATTAGCAACATTTCTTAAGCATATATTCAGATTTCCTTTTTCAAGGGCATACGAACATATCGTATTTGTTTACTTACAGCGACGGCAAGTTATATGATGCTTTTAATGTATGTTGTGGTAATCTGTATATTATGTTGTAGGGTTTCTATATATAGACCCGAATCATATAGAACGCACATACCACACCAACCCGACAACCGGCAGCCATGGGACCCGGAACAGACAGTCTGTTTGTAATTCTCATCATTATTTCAGGCATTAATAAAGGTAAGCGCCATTTCTTGTCTGTGTATTACATATATAGATAAAACAATAAAAGTACGCCATCACATATAGAGTTCAATACCATGTACAGTATACGTAAAATTCTATCATGTATCTCTGTAATGTATTATATGTCCATATCACTTTGATGTAAACTGTTCCATGTACACCATCGCTATCATTAGACTCATATTCAATATATAACATCTCTCTCTGTCTTTACACCTTATATAACACCTGTACTATATAGACACTCACTGTCATTACACTCTATATAACACCTGTACTTTATAGACCCTCACTGTCATTACACTCTATATAACACCTGTACTTTATAGACCCTCACTGTCATTACACTCTATATAACACCTGTGCTATATAGACCCTCACTGTCATTACACTTTATATAACACCTGTACTATATAGACCCTCAATGCCATTACACTCTATATAACACCTGTACTATATAGACCATCACTGCCATAACATCCTGTATAACACCTGTACTATATAGACCATCACTGCCATTAAACTCTATATAACACCTGTACCACAAAGACACTCACTATCATTACATCCTATATAACACCTGTTCTATATAGACCCTCATTGTCATTACACACTATGTAATACATGTACTATAAAGACCCTTATTGCTATTACACCGTATATAACACCAATCTATGATACTCTCCGAATTACAGAGCATAGTAGTAATATTTATAAGCTCGCCCTAGCGGGAAGACAAGTAAATCTATCTAATATTGTTATTTTTCTGTTAGTGTAGCACAAATGTTAAAGTAATTACATATATAAGGTATATTGTTATTTGGGCTAACCCTCTTTACTGTGCTGTTGATCATGTTGTCCTAACTGTCTTTCCAAACAAGAACTAATTAATGAAGGTAATAATATTGATTCAAACCTTGTGACGTCGTAGGTTTTGAGAAAAAAAATGGAAACATCAAACTTCGTTGTAGGTAGAGATGGAGGTAAGTGACTGATGCGGTTTTCTTGATTTTTAGGGTATGTCCTGATCAGGTCCTGTTTAATATATCAAATCCTCAATATATCAAGAGCTGAAGTACGTGACAAGGTCTTTGGTGCCTGCTTTGATCACCTTAATCAATCCTGCATAAGATAGAAACGAATTTGTTAACTTTAGAAGACTTATTGTTTCCATAGATGTGTTTAAAGTTTTATTAACAAGAGATCCCAGAAGGATCTTGACGCCCACCATTAAATGATCTTTATAGGTTCCATGTCAGATTGATCTATTCTCTATTTTTCCCATCCTCTTACTAATCCGTGTAAATTGAGAAACATCCCTCCAGTACTTTTCAAACCTATATATGTTGGCCATGTTGTTTTCAGATTGGTCCCAAAATGCAATACGTGGGATCAAGAGGAACCTACATATGAAATTTGAGAAAGATTCCTTCAGTACCTTCTGTAATATAGCAATAACAAACATCAATTGTCAAAATTCAAGATGGCTGCATGTCGGCCATGTTGTTTTCCGAGTCGACTTAATTAGGGAAGAAGGGGAAACCTACATATGAAATTTGAGAAAGATCCCTTCAGCACTTTCTGAGAAATAGCGATAACAAATTCAATTGTCAAAATTCAAGATGGCTGCCTGTCGGTCACGTTGTTTCCAATTGGCTCTCAAAATGCAATATGCATAACTAAGCACCAAGGGGAACCTACATATGAAATTTGAGAAAGATCCCTTCATCACTTTCTGAGAAATAGCGATAACAATAATTGTTTACGGACGGCCGGCCGGACGGACGGACGGACGGACCACGGACCACGGACGCAGGCCGGTTTGAATAGCCCACCATCTGATGATGGTGGGTTAAAATATTGCCACCGAAAAATGTGTATGACCTTAACCATGATATGTTTTATTTTTCTCTTAGAGGGGTGTATAACGAAATACGCTCCAGTGTAGTTCACACTTGATTACTTTTATCGCCGCCCGCCTTTTCTGGATGTAATATTGAGCAATATCAGTTATCTCGGTCGGGTTCCTTTGTTATACAGCAAGCCAAGTTCATTAAGTAAACAGGAAATGTCAAAGTTTTTGCAGCCAAGGATCAGGTTTGTACCATGCATGTCATGATGTGTGGCCTTGACATCGGGATAAAGAAAATGTTTTATACATTCAACTGCCTTCCAGTTTATGATGACAGGCCTAATATATCTAATCAGCCCTGAAATGGACTGTGTTAACAGGACATTTGTTGGTAAAATGCTTAACCATGCTAGCTTTAACACCCATGTAAAATTCGGAGTTTTAACATGCTGCTAGCAAAAAGCAACCTATGCTATAAATTGGTCACTGCAGTTTTAAATCACGCCAAGAGAGTGTGGAGTGAATGCACTTGTGACTGTTATAGTTTCGACTCTCTTTCCACTACCGGTTCTTTTGTGGTTCCTGAATTTCTGGTGTTGTCATTTTATTTTGTATTAATATTATGGTATATATATTGCTCTAAATTCGATATGGCTTTCAATCATTTGGGTTAAAATATACTATATGTATTCAACTTCAACCCTTAGACATTGGAGTAACATCTGTAAATGCATTTCTTGTAGATGCATATGTGGGAAATGGTGTATGTGCTTACACTACGTCAAGAAGCATTGTAACATCTACTGCGGCAACATCCACTTCTGAGTACACGACGAGTATAATGACAACATCCGTGTCCGAGCCGTCCACAACAACGGATGGAATGACAACATCCACTCCTGAGCCGGCCACGACAGTGGATGGAATGATGACAACATCCGTGACCGAGCCGGCCACGACAGTGGACGAAATGATGACAACATCCGTGACCGAGCCGGCCACGACAGTGGACGAAATGATGACAACATCCGTGACCGAGCCGGCCACAACGGTTAATGGAATGATGACAACATCTGGTCCAATGACGTCAGCCAAGGTCGCTGACGGTAAATATTAATCATAAATTATTTCCTTTAAAATATTTGCTCATTAATTGTTTATTTGCTACATCCTGTTAACGTAATTATTAGATAATCACTTGATCACGTGTAAATTTATGAATATTATTATTGTTTGATTTGAGATTATATCGTTTTATAGCATTTGTGTGTCTAATTTGAGGACATAGAATCAAATGTTTGAGTTGTGCAGATGTATTAAGTACTATTCTAATGTTTCCAGCTGTGACCACAGACCACGGACTTAACATTTTGTCACTATTTTACACCTATGTGATGAAAACTTACATCTCAACACTTGTCATTAACACCTTACCCATTGATGTCATTTACATCCCACAATATAATACACCATTATATACACAACAGAGATCAAATTGCATGTCGGCCATTTCACATTAAAACACAGGGACTAGTACGTTTGACGAATATGATAATTCATTTCTTCATTAGTTTTATTGTAGAATGTATACCGGAAGTGTAAAGTAGAAGCAGAAGAGCATCACACACGATGTATCAATTTGACAATTCACCTTTTTCCATTGTTCATGTATATTGTCCATTGTCCATGTATATTGTCCATTGTCCATGTCTATTATCCATTGTCCATGGCTATTGTCCATTTTCCATGTCCATCGTGTATCATCCGTGTCTATTGTCAATTGTCCATGTCTATTGTATATTGTCCATTGCTATTGTCCATGTCTTTTTGGTGTCCTCTGTCAGGACTCTCGTTGTCATAGTGTGGTGTATAGTATGAGCGATATAAGTATGCTAGTGAAGGCCCCATTAATGCAGCGTTGTCACCTTACCAAATCCGTAAGTATATTTACGTTCAATTTTATTGTAAAAATAGTAACACGTGATATCAATTATAATTCAATCTAGTAAAACTGCAGCATCTTTATATAATTCTAGTGCCTTTTAAACTTCATATACATCTTCAAATATGAAATAGGTTATAATTCAAACAGATTAATAATGTAATTCAATGAATAATATCCACTACAGCGGTACATACAGCTGACGATAAGTTCTTTGTTTTAATGCATCTTACTTAAACGTGGAATCTTTAAAATGTGAAACATTCTAATTGTATACAAGTCACTGAAACAATCTAAAGACTATGCCAATTATTTTCAGATACAATCTCGATCCCTCAGAGTACAGCACCACTATATTGCTCAGCAGGTACGTTTTGGTAGATTATTTGATCTTCATATATCATTTTATGTTTTAGTTAGTATTGGTGTAAGTTACGTGTGTATGAATAAATTTTGTGTCGTGTATGACACTTACAATCCTAGCATCTCAATTCGCAGTATCAGGTATATTTGTTTGATTTTTATCCTTTTCTACTTGTGACGTAAGCCGCCGAAATTATAGATAATACATTTGAATCACGTCAACATTTGATTCACCAAAATATATTGGCTCTAACGCATAATAATGTCATGAATGAGATACCAGTCAGATGGCGTGTATGAAGATTGTAGAGGTTCAAGTGGTCAGAGGGTACAATGTGTATGTATGGATATTGTAGAGGTTCACTTAGTCAGATGGCATGTATGAAGTTCTTGGCGAAGGTGTAACGTGTTTTTTAACCAAGCATGGGACCGAACCGTTAACCACGTATCGTGACCAGCCTACCTATCAAGTTTTCAGACAAATAAAATCCGTTAACGATACCCGATCCATATAATGAACACGGATATGTACGTGCATGCCACCCCGTACGTGTAAATTACGTTGTTGTTGTTTTTTTTTTTTTTTTTTTTATTGTTTTTTTTTTACAATGGCAGGCTGATGATGAAATGGGAAGGTGTAATGGCAATAGAGTTAGACACAGTAAAGCCACAACTTAATTAAACTAATCTTTCAACGTTGTTTTGGTAAGTGTTTTCCTTTGTATATATGTACTTTATAAATGATTCGATAAAATGTGACTTTTAATTGTTTTTGTGGACTACATTTTGAGATGTCGTGAGGTCGTGAGATTTGCGATACTGGAGATCTTTTCTTGGGTATACTTTGTTTTATTTTGTTTACTAAACATCTTTTTATATTCTAATAACATTTCAATGAAACGCTAACATTAGTTACACTGTATTGTCATTTTAATTCCTTTTGTGAACTTCAATCTCGGATAAATCTTACACAGAACAAAACTTCGTCGTGTATCTGTAGTAAAACAAAAATTTACATGTATTTTACCACAGTATATATTTAAGCCTGTGATAATAATAGCAATATTTCTTAAGCATAGATTCATATTAACTATTTCAAGGTTTTACGACCATATCGTATGTGTTTACTAACAGCGACGTCAAGTTATTTTACGTAATGTAACAAAGACACTAAACTTCTGTTGATACTGTCAAAGTCTGTAATAGTAATCTGTTTATACACACATTCACATCAAACTTTATATATATTGTTTCTATACCCTTGTACTATGTTGTAGGATTTTTACTTCCTAATAGCACATATTTTCTATATATAGACCTTAATCATATAGAACACACATACCACACCAACCCGACAAACGGTGTCATGGGACGCGGAGCAGACAGTCTGTTTGTATTTCTCATCATTACTTTAGGAATAAATGAAGGTAAGTGCTATTTCTAGTTTGTGTATTACATATATAGGTAAAATAATAAAAAGGACTTCATCACATATAGAATACAGTGAATACCTTTGCTAATACCATGTACAATCTACGTACAATTTTATCAGATATTTCTGTAATGTATGATACTATGTCTCTCGCTGTCATTACACTCTATATAAAACCCGTACTAAAAAGACCTTCATTCTCAAAACACTCTAACACCTATACTATAAAGACACTCACTGTCACTACACCCTATGTAACACCTGTACTATAAAGACCCTCATTATCATTACACTCTATGTAACACCTGTACATTATAGACCCTCAATGTCGTTACACTTTATGTAACACCTTTACTTTATAGACCCTCATTGTCATTACACCCTATGTACACCTTAACTATAAAGACCCTCATTATCATAACACATATACTATAACGATCCTCACTGTCATTACATTCTGAATAACACCCGTACTGTAAAGACCCTCATTCTTTTAATACTCTATTTAGCACCTATACTATAAAGTCCCTCACTGTCATTACACCCTATTTAACACCTATACTATAAAATCCCTCACTGTCATTACACCCTATGTAACACCTATACTATAAAGACCATCACTGTCATAACATACTATTTAAAACATGTACCATAAAGACACTCTTTGTTATTGTACCTATGTAACACCTGTACTATAAATACACTCTCTGTTATTCTACCTATATGACACCTGTAATATTACTCCCCCGCTGTCTGTACACATACCCTGTATGGAGTAAATTGACCCATGCTGTTATAACCCCTTATTCTTACACTCTATTATTAGTGTGTACCCAGGATCCCTGTGATACACATGACGTAATCCAGGTGGACGAGAAACGACTTCCGAGTAACACTGAGACTAATCCAGACAATGGCGAGTGTGATAATCTCATTAGTCCTGGGTGGTACAGGTTAATGGGTAATTTCAGCACCGATCTATATAATGACACCGCATCTGTCAATCAATGTGGAACATCTTATCCTTTATGGATGACAGGTAATATTGTCAGCACTTTTTTTAATTGGTATTTTTTCATTTATTCATTTTCTATATCACACAACCATCCTCTCTATACAGATTTTACCCATGTACCTTCCAATATACAGCCAAACCCACACACCTTCAAATATACTGTTACTATGAACAATTGCACGCTCGCGATGTGCATTGGCGCATCACTACATCGGTTACACAAAGACACACAGGAACGTCCCATACGAGGGGTGTTCCATAAATAATGTCATCTGTGCTTTATTTCGCGGAAATCGTGCAATTTATGCACAAAACCACCTCGTGTCGATTGAGTGATCACTGGCTCGTGACACAGGTAAATATCTCGTCCACACGTTCACTGGCCTCGGTACAGTGTACATCGTTTCATAGCCTATTCGTTAGACTAGACACAAAATGACAGGAAAACGAGCTGAAAATGTTCTTGAAATTAGGGCCTATATAAAAGGTAGGTCATTACTCGGCATAAAGGCTGTAGATATTCACCGCGAGATGTGTGACATTTATGGGGAGGGCTAAATGTCTCACAGGACTGTTTGTAGGTGGGTAGGTAAATTTAGTGCTGGGCAGCAGCAACTGAAAGATGCTGCTCACCCAGGTCGTCCTGCAACAACTACGACCAAAGGTAACATAGAAAAAATCCGAAACATCCTCAAAACTGATGCTCGATTCACCGTAAGACAATTGGCTCGAATGACAAACTTGTCGTTAGCAAGAGTTCATGCAATTTTGAAGAAACACCTAAAAGTTAGAAAGATGAATGCAAGATGGATACCCCATTTGTTAACGGATGAGCAAAAGAAGACGCGTGTAACAATGGCAAAAAAACTTCTCAAAATGTACCCAAAATATAGTAAAAAGGCTTTTGATAATATAGTCACTGGTGATGAGACCTGGGTGTATTATTTTGAACCAAAGCGGAAGGTTGCCAACGGAATATGGGCCACTAAAAATGCCAGACGCCCAAGTATTGCCAAACGAATACGAACGGTAAAGAAGGTTTTGTATGCTATTTTTTTCACTAATAAGGGTCCAGCTATTCAAATCCTGGTGCCAAAAGGCAGAACGGTCACAGGCAAGTTCTATAAAAACGTTGTTCTGAGAAAGTTGAAGAACTACTACAAAAGTCGCCGATGTCCGACTTTTGCATG
>NW_022981714.1:0-7429 GCF_902652985.1 Pecten maximus
AAAGCATTACCCCTTGTTACTGGCCAATTATGATTACGTTACTGCGCTGCTCTGAATTTTGTCTTCCAGAAAAAGTTTGTTACTTAATATTATAGTCTGATCATTTAGAAAAACATCAAAATTATATATGGTTTTGGTTTAATTTTTTGTCTTAATATATCATTAGTGAATTTACCGTTAAGACTTGTTTATCTTGTTGTTTCTCCATCATTTCTCTCCCCCAATAGTTACGTACATTTATATATTTCATAGGTACGTCTCTAACATTACAATTATATACACAGAAGTGAAATAAAGAGAAAAAAACAATAACAGAATGAACTAGCGTCACGTCACATGACCTATTTGAAAGACATGTTATACAATCTCAATGTATATCTTGCAAAATATCAACGTTATACTTTGTTATTATTTATACAACCTTGGATAGTTTTGCTGAGAAGGTTAAAGTCATTCATTGGCTGGTCGTTGTAGTACACAACAATTGGATGATTCTTGTTAAGGCCTTTCTGTATAACATCTATAATAAAAATAATTATCATCATTTGATTGTTTATTTTACAATAGGTATAAGTCATATTTCATAATCTTACTGTTTCGTGTGTAAAACTTTAACATAGAATAAACCAAAACATTCAAGAAATCTGATGAGCAGATACAGTGCAGGCCGTAGGAATGAACACAAAGTCACCATGTGCCGGTGTTTGATTTTCTATTCAAGGGGTCAATCACCGCGACTGATCACCCTAAATCCCTATCAGGTATCATGAACACCGGCGTCATCGCGATCCCCGGTGGTAATTTGTTCATCAAAATCCGCGGTGATCGTTCTCTTCTTTTTTCCGTGAAACATCAAAGCAATTTGTCCGCCGCGAATCCTGATGATGCAGCCCCGGAGGGCCACGATTACATTCAGCCCTCGGTTTTACCTGTGGTGGTGTGGCTCTCAGTTTGACCATTATCGACCCTTATCGTTGTACGTGTACCGATTTTTTTAACCGCTAGCAATCGGAACGATTGGTAGATTTTGTGACTTACATGCAAGTGTCCTATCCCTAATGTAAGACTCGAATTCGAAGTGATACGGTTCTCCGTGACGATCATGGGTATAAACTAAATAAAAAAAACATCTGGATACCGTATAGTGAGTCTACGAAATTCCCTTAACGTCTCAATTGCTGCTGTTGATAAATGATGTGGTTTAAATGATCTGCAATTCAATACTTGTATATAATATAGGCCTATGCATTTAGTCACTACTGATTAGCTGACCTGTTTTATAGATGGCGCTTTGTGCATGACCTCAGATGCCATGACCTCGGAGAGGCCACATAAGGGGCTCGTTATTTAGTGAAAGATCTCGTACTTATTTTTACGTGATCTAGCAAAGTCCTTAATTGCTAATTTAGTCATCACACATATCTGAAGTATATAGCTAGTAAGATGTTCTGTTTGAGAAATTGATCCATATACGTGTACGACCTGTGACGGATGAGAAGACGATAAACATTGATAAGATCATTATTTGTCCTCGCGGGACATAATGTATGTTTTTTGTTTCGTATTGTTTTAAGAAAACCAAATTTTATCCTGAATAATATAGCTTATAATTATTTCGTCTGACTTTTTGTAGCGGGTTTCATACATAGACTGTATAATTATTTAAACATTTCGTAGTTTAAATACACGACTTTAAAGACGTTGTGTATTTTCTTACTATCATTATTATCAGGGACGATTCCGGGGTGGCTAATAGCATAGACATACACTTGGGCGCATTCAAATTACCGGTAGATATATAAATCCATGCTCATATTTTCCAAACTATATATACAGTAGTTAATCAACTTCATTATTTCATTAACAGCCAAATTGTCACAGCAAAATCATTATGCGAGGTCTCTTTTTTTCGATTACATGCATGATTGGAATCTATGTGTGTATACTATAATGTTGTGTATATTGTTAAATGGAAATTGTCAAATAGATATTGTTTGAAATACCTAGAATACAGAATTATGTGTATGTATAGTCCGATGTGCTCTCTTTATTGTGAGAAAACAATACATTGGTGTATGTAATAAAGAATCTATAAAATACATTTTAACATATTTCAATTAATTATAAGCATAACATGGGAATCTTTTCCCGTCCCTTTTATTTTGGAAGCAAAACAAAATAACGTACTAACAATACAGACGTCACCATTACGATCAAGACCTAACGTCCAAACAATGTGAACTATTTCGTCCTTTCTCTATCTATAGACCAGTCTATTTTACGTCCAACGAAGCCTGATGATAGATCATGTAAAAAAAAAAAAAAAAAAATGAAATTTTCCATTGAACTGGTAGGTAACAAAGGCGTCCAGAAGAAAATATTTACCTTCTGTGAAGAGAATGTCGGAGATGAGTATATAATAGATATATTATATCATTATCGTGGTTTTGTTTTACGGCAATCATTGAAAATTCGCTAGGAAATAAAATATTCCAAATCATTACCGTTTAAAACCAAATGAAATCAAACTGAATGATCTATTAAACGGTCATACTTAAAAATGAGTTATAAATGGTGTATCATAATTTTCTAGAAAAAAATCTCTATTCGCGTAATATAATCATAATTGAAGTTAGTGAAAGCGATATAGATTAATTCTCTATACACAGAACAATTACATGCCGTGTAATTACCGTTATAGAAATGTTTTCACCAACTGTTAACACCTGTCAATCACATATTTAATTACAATAGAGAGTATACCTGTTTCGCAATGACCCCATCGGACCCTATGGTTTTGTTTTACCTGAGGGGAGTATATGTTGTTATCCAGAAGGATTTTAGGCTGTAGTTGGTCGATGTCTACTACCTGTATCTCACATCTTACTGTAGGATTTGTTTTGAAATAAATAAATGAAATTACACGTTTTAAATCGCAACAATAGTGTTCGTGTATTATCTCAATATTAATAACAAATACACGGGATAACAGCTACCGTAATTATTTAAGTAAATATAAACTAAATATTGTGAAATTATACCCTTATGTTTTGGGCGACACTCTCATAAATCCTAGCGTAAGACTTTTTTACAGCCAATTAATTAGACAATAGATGCTGGGATACCTGCATCGAATGGGGTGGACAGTTTACCTGATGACACACCATAATCAGGCACAGCCTACTATAGCTCCGCCACATACTCTCAGATTTGTTGCCACAGGTGTGATTGACATGTCTAGATGATTTTTACAAAGGACATCGTCGAAGTTTTAAAATCGTTTGCTGATGTCACTGCACGTTAAGAAATTAATGTAAAGGCTATAAGCCTTTAATGTTGATAAAACTAAAATCATGATATTTAGGAACGGAGGTAGACTGCGTGACAATGAAAATGGTTTTATAATAATGTAGTATAGAAGTAGTTAATGATTTATTATCTTGGAATGTGTTCAATTATAATGGAAAGTTCAAAAAACTCAAATTCATGTTGCTAACCAAGGTAGAAAGCTTACTTTTCCATAAATAGTAAGTTGAAAAGTCATTCATTTAATATTAAGACACAATGTTCTGTGTTTGATACATATATAAATAGTATACTAGGATATGCAGTGAAATATGGGGCATCATAAAGCACCAGACGTAGAAAAAGTACATACCATCTTTTGTAAAAGTTTACTTGGAGTTAATAAATCTACATGTAATGATTTTTCTTTATTTGGAGTTGGGCAGATTCCCATTATATATTATCAGAAACTAAAAATTTTTAAGTATTTGGCTTAAACTGAAAAGTACTTCAAATTGTATATTAAAAGCATGTTTGGAACAGAGAATTGAGTCGAATGATGAATGGATAATTAACATTGTAAATGAACTTGATAAAGTAGGTCTTTCTTATCTCTGGCATGACACTGCAACTGATTGTTATACGTATAGTGTTATAGAAAATAGAATTAAGGATGTGTATCAGCAGAAATCATTAATAGAATTAAAGCTACATCAGGAGGTGTAGTATATAAACATTTAGTCGATAATTTTTGTTTACAATTTTATCTAAGTAAGCCCCCTTGATAGTATTTATAAAAAGTGTTTAGCTAAATTAAGACTTTCGTCACATAATTTAAATATAGAGTATGGCAGAAAACATAATGTTCCTAGGGCTAACAGATTATGCGATTGTTGTAATTTAGAGGAAATTGAAGACGAGTATCAATTTTTACTACAATGTCATTGTCATTTTACTCTGATCTTCGTCAAAAATATATTAAAAATATTATTGCAGAAAGCCAAGTGTTTTCAAATTAGTCAAATTATTAAGTGTGAATAATGTAAAAGAACTAATAAAACTGGTAAATTTATCCATTTAGCTTTAAGAAAAAGGACAGAAAAGGTTAATAGTTAAATATTATTTGTTAAACTAATGAGATGGATAAGCTTACAATATTATGTTGAACACTCTCCGACCATGTAACTGTTTTATTGTATACCTTGCATTTCCATGTTGGTTATTTTCACTTATGGGCCGATGGTCCTTGGAATAATTGAACTTGATTAAAAAAGCAGACATATAGATTCGCTTGTTATCGTACATTGATTGATTATTTAATCAGAAGACAGTTACCTGTAAAATAGCAAACTCGTAAGACTCGGCAAAATCAGACACCGCAGATCGTTAGTACCGACCGCATTTGAAATTTTAATTAGGGTGCATTGTTATTTATTTTTTAAACCATATGTCGTTCATTAACGCATTAAATCACAGACACTTGTTGACTTGAACATTAAAATAAGCAACATCTGTCTCCGGCCGTTCTTCATCTTGTACCATTGTCGGGGTCATTTATTGCTACATAAAATACTGTTTTATCGGACAAAAACCCATAATATGTCGTTACTAAAACCAAAAAACATATATATGTCTCTGCTAAAACATATATATCATGTGGCTAAAACTTACTTGTTGCTAGCCACCATCGTCATTCACAATATAAAAGTGGTACGCATTCAGATATTTTCATTTATATTTATAACGTACCCGCATGTGACCCACAGGCGGTTGCATAGAAAATATTACTTTCATTTTTTTTTATGACAGTGGTTATGTGAAAATTCTGTTAGCCCCTGTGGTAGGACTGTGATCTAAAGTTTTCTGGCTGCATTTAAAAGGGAACCTTGCAACTTACCTGTGATAAAATCACGACTTACCTGGCAGTGATCGGATGACATGCTGACAAACGGTGATGAGACACAACTAAATTCAAAACATGTTCCTAATGATTTGATAGTTGTGTAATTGTCTGTAGCTAATTTCAGGTATCAAACGTCTTTTTTTTTCAGCGGTATTATCAAGCACTAGCAGGAAAATCAAAACCGAGAGTTATATGCATAGAAAAACATGGGAGAAAGATCATATGGTGGGTTAATTTATGTACAGAAAACTCGGATAAGTCGAAGAGTCGACGGGACCGAGCAAAATATCGACTTATCCGATGGTTCGACTTAACCGTGTCCGTTTGTATACGGAGACAAAAACCCGACTATCATCGTTTGTGTGCATGCGAACTGGTGCTTGATAACATAGTCGAAAATAAGCAATAAAAAATAACAAAAAAATTAATTTAAATTTTACATGATAACACTTATTCCTTTATCTAATAAACAATATTGTGCCCTAGTTACAGATCAAAACAAAGTTCGTGCGTAAAATCATCTTTGACATAGATACGCGATTTACACACCCGGGGGTCGTACAAGAGGTACGGACAAAAGCCCCCCGGACATTACCCCCCCCCCCCCCCCCCCCCCCCCCCCCCCCCGACATTAGCCCCTAGGACAAAAGCCCCTCCGGACAAAAGCCCCTTCACACTAATCAAAAAGTGGACAAAAGCCCCTTCATAAAAAAAAGATATTTATTTTTTTAATGATTTTAATTGCTACATATACTATGTCATCAGTGGCTTCGGCAAAAGCTCCTTCATAAAAAAAATTTTATTAATTTTTTTATGATTTTTAATTGCTACATAAACATAACATATGTCATCAGTGGCTTCGGCATGTAAAACAAAACCCGGTTCCAACAACCAACACTTGAACTGTTACAAAACAATAAGCTGTTACACAGGTGTTTGGTAGGTTTTTCTTGATGTAGTGTTTTTCCTGGAAAGAAATATATCATTAATGGCTTCATTGTTTCTTTCAATTTAATCATTCCTAAAATTAAACTTTTCTTATTACAACGCAGAGCAACAGTTTGGTTACTTAGGTACTTATTATATTAAATTGAGACACTGCAAATGGGATCAAAAGTTTATCGTTTTGTAGGCATTTCTTTGATTATCAATATTTGCAGTATATTAATTAGGAAGTCAAAAATTGTGTAATCATGCAGTAACAATATGTTCAATCATGGAGAGTTTCCTGAAATTTTCAGCTTACTTAATATATAAAGTTTGAAAAAATAAATTTGATGTTTAACCACAGACATATAATGCTACACTGACATTGAAAACCCAAAGGGCCCCTTTATTTTCCACCCCAAAATTTTTCTCCAAAATTTTAGAGATAAAAAACAACAATATATATATATATTTTCTGTTTTTTTCAAAAGTAAAGATTATATAAAGTATACCAGCTAAATTTATAAAGAAGGGGCTTCTGTCCGGGGGCCTATTGTCCGGGGGGGGGGGGGCTTTCGTCCGGAGGGGCTTTTGTCCTAGGGGCTAATGTCCGGGGGGCTAATGTCCGGGGGGGGGGGGGGGGGGGGGGGGGCTTTTGTCCTACACTCGTCGTACAATGACAGCATGTACATGTCTGTGATATTTGAATAAGACACACTAAAAAAATCCTCATCCTTGCACATGTTTTCACTTTGTATCCCTAAATGATCGTTTCTTTTAATATCGTTTATTAATAATACCGAAGACAGTTTAAAGTTCTTTATACTAAGCCTTTCGGCTCAACTGTAGGGATATGAATATTCGAGGTACGGACAAAAGCCCCCCCCCCCCCCCCCCCCCCCCCCCCCCCCACATTACCCCAGACCAAAAACCCCCCCAAAACCCCTCACACAAACAAAAGGGACAAAAAATGTCGGTGCAAGTCACCCGTTCACAGCTGTACACTATCGCTTGACCGTGCGTGTCAATACGACCCCTGCCAGGTCATAGCCCCGGGTTTACCCGTGTTACAAAAGGTGTACTTTTGTTTTTATAACGGTACATTGCTTTTTTTCTCTACACCTAATGTTACGTATTAAAGGATTTTGATAGCCTGGTTTCTTTTCAACTTGTTACTTTTTTTTTAAAAACGGCAACTTTTTAGAACCAATTTCAAATTTTTATAGAAAAACCCGTTTTCACTCAAATATCATGAATAAAATTTTTGATTAATTAAAAACTTTCGGGGAAACATTACCCTAATTTATGAACGGA
>NW_022981715.1:0-7478 GCF_902652985.1 Pecten maximus
ATTAGATTCCTAGTTTCAAGTTATAAGATAGTCTTCCTTAGTTATTTGTGTTAGTATATGCTATATATTGATTTATATATAGTGAAGAACGTTGTATTATATACAGAGTACATGAATAAGTTATAATACAAAATATAGGTAATTGTATGGGTAACAGGAAGCTATTGACTTTAAAAATAAGGTGTAATGTTTACCCCGGCTTTGTTGCTTGCTTTAGGGTACATGTATATAAAGCATGGTAATTGAATTTGAACCTGATCATTTTAAAGTTTCACCCCTGTACACCAGCATAACATCAGAAATTAATAAACTTGTCAACCAGGAAGTAAAGCTTATGAGTATTTAAGGTGATTGCAACCATGACCCGCCGGTAAGAATGTATTCGACTGTGAACACCGTCGGGAGGGTTTACTTCTACCTGCTGTTTTTAGTGTATATAAAACCAACATATTCAGTTATAGCAGGAAGGTAAGGAATTATTCTTTTTTGATAAAGATACTCTCTTTGATTTTTTTGAAAATAAATAAATAGATAAATAAACAGAGCAAAGTCATAATATGAATGAAGGCAAAGCCTTAGAAGAGCACAGCTAATCTAATTGTCACTTGTATACGTGTATATATATATGTTTATGTAATATATATGTAAATTTTTTCATTATATTAGCTGATTTATGAAAATCACAAGGCCATGATAAGTCATCAAAAGGCCTTATATATATAACAAGAATTATACAGAAATATATATATCTCATCTTTCCCGCTTTATCAATAACATCTTTCAATTTATGGAGTAGTGTTCAAGTAATTAAATAATATCAGTAACAAAATTCCCTGTTAGTATTTTTATTTTACCCAAAAATAGGTGAACCTGGAAAAAAATCCTCTAAATGATGGATAGGTGCATGTACAGTATAGGTGCATGTACAACAGTATATATGATTGTATCAGTACCCTCACCAGTTTCAATTCAATCTGACAGCATGCAACTCAATAACACTGTCAAATGTGGACTTTAAACAAATATTGACGCCACTGCTATTAAATATTTGTAGTGATGGTTGTAAACTCGCTTTTATTTAATAAATTAATTGAACAAATTAAATAAGGCCAAAAAGTGTAATTTCTGTATATGAATTAAATAATTATTTCTATAACCCATCCCTATAGGGTAACAGAACAGGACACCCTGTGGTAAAAAAAAAAAAAAAAAAATCTAATATTTTGAAAAGTACCTTAATCAAGTTTCTATATATCACCGTAATTTGTGTAACTGTTCCATGTTCTATGTCTATATGTGATCGTATGTAATTTACCTGTGTCTTGATAAAGGGGCAGATTGCCTCGAAAATTCGACAATTTACTTGTCTGTACTGTCGTTATTACTACTTCAAGTAACTTGACATGTTTCTACAAGTTTTATTCTATATATATGTATATACACATGTACATAAATATATAAACATATCCTATTGCACAGATATCCCATTCTGATACTTCTATTAAAGTTTGTGTTATTTCCAATAGCAATATTCAATATAATTTCTGTTTTTGTATTGAGTTAACTAATAACACGGGTCCCCTCATCTTAAAAAAAAAAACCTACAGACCCAAGGTGCATCAAATTATATCAATTTTAAAGGACTTGAATTGAAGATCCTTCTACCATGTGTAATATTTGATTCTACCATATATTTGGAATGGAATATAGAACATTTTGAACTGTTATTCAGTCACTTCAACTCATTTTTGGGCAAAACCGCTTTGGACCGAGGACATGTACTTATAACATATGATTTGAAGATCTGTTTATAGAGAACTTTTAAAAGAAATTCACTTAACAGTTAACATTGTGCGCTTTTTAAAAATAAAATATGAATCAACTTTGGGATTACATCAGTATATAATTATAATGTTCTGTCAATTTTGTAATATCTGGTTGAAAGTTTAAATTTGGTTATTTATATCAAAGTTTTTCGAGTTGTCAAACTTTGAATTATCTTATATATATTTTATTAAAACCAAAGATTTTGACTTGGACCAGTGAGATACTTTAATTTATAATCAGTGTTTTTGAATTATCATAGTTCGAGTTAATTAATTTTGATTGTAAGCACATGTATTCTCTTGTCTCCACTAAAACAGAATTTGTAGCAAATTTAAGTTAAACCTACTAAGAGTCAACACCATAGACAATTACTCTCCTTTTGTAATTATGATTAATTACAAAATAATTATAGAAATTCTATAATTTTCCAGGCTTTGGTAATTAACAGCAGTTGTTTATAAGGTTTAAATCTTATTAATTGTACATTTACATGTGTTCATAAACATTGTAATACATTTGGTTTACTTCATTTAAAGGGTGATTCCATCATTAGTTTAAATTCAAAGGTTAGGTCATCAAAATTAAACTTATTGGAAAATATGATTTTTTCCCAAATAGTAAATCTTCGAATCTTTAATTTACATAAATCAAACAGTTTGACTCGCAGGGTAATTAACACAAGTTCTCCAAATTCTAAGTCCTAAAATTCTTTATTCCTACCAAAATATCACTTTTTACTTGAAAGCCAGTCAGTATTTTTGTAGGATTCATCATTTTTCTGTACATTTTGGCATTGATTTATTTTCCTGTTCAAAAGTGGATTTCATCAGTAAAAAATGTATATGGTTCTGATATCTGAAAGAAGGAATGTCCCTCTAAATTGAGTCTCATTATATAATTAACTGCCAGGGTCATTTAAGAACATGCCAGGCATTGGAGAAGTGTTGGAACTTCAAACACCTAACACACACAATAAAATTGTCCTTGTATGTTTTGACATTGAGTACAAAAGATTGTTTTAAATTTCCTTTTTATTAATTTCAGGCAATATTTTGTGAAATAAATAGTTACTATACTTAGCAATAGAAATCTGATCTATAATACTCTCAACAGTATATATATGACAATTATTTTATAAACATTGCAAAGAATTATTTTTCAGATAAATTTCATTTAAAATTCAATCATTATTCTTGGTACAACCTACATATGTGCCATGTTGATCTATGTTTATTTCTGCTGACTAATGTAGACTAACTACACATGTACTAAGCCTGCATTTCATAGATGATAAAAATCTAGGTTTATCACATGGGCTTTATATACCTATATCGATACTAGAATCTAGTCTCGGACATTTTAAATGGTTACTAGCCCCATGTGCTGTAGATAATATAACCTTCTTCTAATTATGATAAACAATGCGAGTCAGACACATCGTATCATCTGTAACTAACAATAAAAAAGCTGGGACGTAACCAATAGGCACTTGTTTCCTATGCATATGCCTAGCCTAGTAGTACTAGTTGTCTTTCGGCATGTTATTGTTTACAATGTAAATCAAGTGCCTGTCGTAAGCCTAACGTTAACGCCGAGAAAATAAATCGACAAGGCGGTCTAAATATTTACGATAGAATCGATCATAACACAGTGTTATCGGCAAATGCCTACCTTTGATCAGATCAGACTGGAACCACATACAAAAATAATTACAAGGACCTATACTGAGTTTAATTCCAACGTACTCGCATGTCTTGTTGTGTACAATGTATCTAGGTCAGACGTGAATGGAGACGATGACATTCGGTAATTCCCGATCGGTTACGGACGACATGATAAAAATAAAAGCGAAAACATACCGCTGTTTTATTACTTATTTTTCATCTGAGAATAAAAGTCATATATAACTAATGTTTAAACACTATAGTGAGACTTTGGTGTTGATATTGTTCAAGATTTTGCCCATGGGAATACTACATCCGGTTTTGAGCCATTCCGGTACCGGTTTTTTGGACCATACGATTTTCTTTGTTCGTATGTATGGGAAGGGAGGCAACTCTTGTTGGAGGTACCGTTTTCCAGTATTTAGAGAGCTTCGCTCGGGCGCCTTCGGCGCTCTTATTAGCAGTTCCTTGGATGTTTAAAAAAAACAAACTTATCTTATAAGTAAGTTCTTAATGTTTTTAATAGCTTCTAATATCTATCAAAGCATTAAAAAAAAATTTTCTCTTAGTTTTTTTTTTTTTAACTTTCATGATCTATTTAATTTTTTCGAAGACTTCATAAGTGATTGACAATCGGCTTAAAAACATAATCGATTATTGGTTTGTAATCAATACTATGTAAGAAAAAATGCACTGTGCATTTACTGTTTTGTGTATTATAAACAGCATTCATAATCACTGTTCTGATATTCTGATAAATTAGGGTTGCATTTTTTTATTAACATATTAAGCCAGTATAATTGAAAACTGATGCATATGAACTATGATAAATAAAACAAAATATGAATTCAATAACTTTGTAATTTATTTGAGTTTCGTATCAAACTTTTTTCCTGCACATGTGTTAAAACAACTTCCTTGAAACAAGATCATTTAGCTTAAATCAACCAATATTGAAACACAACAAAATATCATAAAAAGAAGCAACAATGTCAATAATACATTGGCAGTGATTTTGACCTTTAACATAACCTAACATTTAACGCGTTAAAACTAGTTTTAAGACTTAAAGCGTTACCATTTAACGCGTTAATTTTTTACAGTTTACGCGATAAATGCAGTTATCATTTAACGCGTTAAAGACAGTTTTATCACGTTCATAATTATTTTAACGCATTAAATCTTAACGCGTTAAACTTATAATATTAACCAATCAGTTGCACCCTTGCATATCAGCATTCGGGTGAAATTTCTTCATGGAAGCGGGAAAATGTGGAGGCTTCGAGGAGAGAGGTTCGGGCAGTGGTTCAATAATGCCTCGGGGCTGTGCCAAGACAATCCCTCAGTCCCGTCGGCGACATTGTCGGTGGGCATGTATAAACTATTTGACAATTGTTATTTGTCCAAAAAATGAAGAGTCAACGTATGACTACTACGTGTGAATCCCGATGTCGGCATTTGGATTGTTTTGGTATGCATATGTTTTTTATTATTATTTCAAACAGTTTAATGACAGAATATTACAGTACGCGTTGACAGAACATCAACACATTAAAGAGGACGTTGAAATGTCTGAAACCCGATTAAAACAAAGGCCGTATCAAAATATCCAAATTGTGCAATGAACCAACATTTTTTTCCTCTTTCACTGTGCTTCATTCTTTTGGTCATTTGTGTAGGTCTATAAGATGCATTGTTGTACATTACTGTAACTTGTACATTCTGATGACGTCACATTGTTTACAGACGTTCTGAGTTGTTGCACTCAACGACACGAAGTTCAGCGATTTGGTAGTTTTGTCATGTTTGAAAACTCATGAGATTATACAGAACATCACACATTATACCGTGTTATAAATGCAATTTACAGATAACGAGATGTTCGTCAAAGGTGGTCGGCTGCCATATTATCCATCATGCATGAAAATAATAATTGATTATGGGGCTAAGAACTGAGACCAATACACAAAACCAGCGGCACCGTCGTATATTGAAAAATCGTATGAAGTTAGTAAAATTTATCAATATAAACTCTATAATAAAATGGAGAGAAAAAAAGTGTCACCTTTGTACAAGGGTGTCTTTTCTGTCAGCATTACACCCATGCCAACACGATAACAATAACTGACGGTAAAGTCAATGCATGCTCTCCAGAAAGCTGGCTCTGGCAGCCATACTGTTAGTCCTTCAAATACTTATGTATTTGTATATGCAACCAGGAATTCGATTCGTCTGCTATTTTTAGTCATTTTAACGCGTTAAAACAAAAGCTACGACTTTTAACGCGTTAAACGAATGACGCTGTTTATCACGTTAAATGCTAGGTAAGTAACAAATTTAACGCGTTAAAATTCCAAGAAAACATTTAACGTGTTAAGATTTAACGCGTTAAGGCTTTACGCGTTAAGTCTTAAGTTAAGTCTTGTTGGAAAAGTTGTTATAATGTGATAATTGAATGATATAGGGAACAATCAACCAATTGGAAAAATATATTTTTGGAACAGCCCCCTGGCCAGTATGTTATGAAGTGAGAAATTAGATATGTAGCCTGATAGGTAAGAAATGTTGATATAAATTCGTAAGTCCATTTGATTTCCCCCCAAAAGTTCAGGTAATAATAATTAACAGGTAAATATTTAAGATTGTTGAGAATGTTTACTGCGAAATTCACCCATTTTCAAAATGGCTACCCTGGAGAAAATTTGAGCTGAAGGACCCAACTTTTTTTTTTGATTAGGTATTATATCAGACCCTTAACTTTTGTTATAAACCATAATTGTCATATTGAATTCAAGAATTTGAATGAAATACTCCAAAACGTTAACACTAAAGTCTATGGGAAAACAATTGGTTAGTTGGTCCCTATAATCCTTTCCTTTCGGAATACTACAGAGTATGAAGGTTCCTGGTATCTTATAGAGTCTAAGTTTGTTTAATCAATACCAGATGCTAGGGGCCCAGAGTTCACAAGCAGAAGTGGTAATACTGTACTCAGCCTCAGGTGACAGGTGACAGTGATTGTGGTATATATTAAAGTTTATCAGGAGACTTTTGTTGCTTGGTTGAGCTACTTGTGTAGTAGTGTGGAATTCTTATAATGATATGATTTCCTGTCTAAGTATGGAAGAGGAATTAATTTTAGAATATGACTCTGAAGTGAGAGTCTGTCAACCTAGAGCTTACTATGGGTGTTTGGGATTGTCTCAGTGCTAGCTGATTAGTAGCGTCACTTAGAAGTTGTAGGGGTGTGTCTATATCTAAAACAGGATAGTACGTGTAGGTTATAGTGAAACCAATTAGAGGTTGTACAGGTGTTTATCTTTAATACAGTATGGTTGGTAAAAAGGAAACAACCATTGGAGTAGCAACACATGGACAATTGACGGCTTTTGGTTTTACCAGAAAATGTGTATTGTGAGAGTTGCTTGCACTGTATGAACAGCATAAGACACTTTATAATTTTGATACTTAATAGTTCCTGGAACTGGATACTATAAAGTCTTTATCTGTATCAGATTTGATTGCACCCTCGTGTACAAAACTTTGTGAAAGTATGTTTTGTAGTGACGTTTGGTCTGTTTGGACATATTTCTTTGTCATTAAAATTTACAAATTATATACATAATGACAATTTTTTTTTTTAACTTTTGTCTAAAGGGGGGATGAGTGTAAAAAGGGGGGAAACTTTAAACTTAAATATGTAGATTATATGGTGACTGTCTGCTTACCATACTCTATTGTTTAATATACTGACAGCTTATGCTATTCGGAACTCTATAGTCATATAACAGCACACTGTTTCCGAGTACAGGTAAATTGGTGCGAATATTTGGAGTGCGTGACAGAGTTGTATATTTTTGTTTCTGGGTCTATCTATTTGACAAACGTGTTTTCTTCAGTAAAACAACCTGAAGGTTATATATCTTGGGTTTGTGTTTATTTGCTAGACTTCTCTTACAAATTATGACTCCGAATGTAAGACACTAG
>NW_022981716.1:0-7416 GCF_902652985.1 Pecten maximus
ATGAGTGATTTCGAAAGGTGGGCGCATTTTCGCACACCCATCTTCCTTCATTTGCTGTCATGACACAAAACTTTGTAGATAATCAATTTCCTAAACTAAGATTAAGCCCAATATAATGCTTGAAATAATCTGCAACAATAAAAAATATTACAAACGTGGAATGTCTTAACTTACACCATTACTATATTAAATAATGACCGCTCCCTTAGATACCCGTTGATAGGACGTCAAACAATACAATACTCTTATCAACATCCGGAATTATTTATATCAAATAAAAAAACTCGATATTCAGTTTCTCCGTAGAGAGCCAAACCCGTCCAATTTCGCCAAAACGAAGTTAATCCGAGGAGCTATATGTAAAATTGTAGAATACGGCAAAAGTTTTTTTCCTTACGGAAAATGAAAAAAAAATTTAAACATCACTATGGTTCTATTTATTATTTTAGAACACAGATTTAGATGAAGAACAGAAACTATCAACAAAATATAAATAAGTTCACAACAGCATATCAGTATATTTGCAAATGCGTCAAAAAAGCAATTCGTGTGATAAGCGAACATTAATAAAGACATCGATCAACACTCGTGTTTTACGTTTTAAACGTTTTAAAAAATCCAACATGTCTGATTCAGATATAAAATAATTAAAAAATGGTAATGTGTATATGGAATTAAAACGACGGCGTATTGTTTATAACATTGCTTCGAAGTTAATTGTTAATAACATAAAAGTGAGTTGATTTTTTTTATCTGATTTTCAAATAATGTTAAAAATATCATTTAATAATCAACTGAACGATACTGAATAATGAGTCATCTATATAACAGATGATATTATAAAGCCTGCATGAATGAGTATTAAAACAAAATGTTTGAATATTAAAATATTTTTAAGGGAATGAAGACAAAATACTTACAATGGCATCGTACTGTGTGATCGCCTTTGGGTTGAACAGCTTGGTTCCTAAATATAAGCCTTAGTGACTGAACAGACTGTGAAGGTAACGCTTCTTATAAAGGGAGCCCAACCCAACTCTTTGTAAGCGGAGCATAACACTCCCACTCGCCAAGGTACACGGTTTATCCATGGAGGCACGACCTACACTCCACCAAGATCTATATGATAGGATTAGCTGGGCATTACTACAGGCGACGGAAAGCTTTCCAGTTAACACTGCTGTGATACATTGACAGGCCTGCTTAGATATTGACATTCAAATGCTGCGTGAATTCAGCTGTCCTACAGGCTTGTATATCGATACTGGTCACTGGGAAATTGATGTTTGGCAACGTTAGATAGTTTGGTTTGGTTTATTTTGTTTAACGTCCTATTAACAGCTAAGGTCATTTGAGGACGGCCTCCCGTGCGTGCGACATGCATGCTTGTGGTGAGTGCGTATGTGGGTTTTGGGAGGCTGCGGTATGTTCGTGTTAAGTCTCCTTGTGATAGGCCGGAACTTTTGCCGATTTATAGTGCTATCTCACTGCAGCAGCACACCCACCCGGTCACATTATACTGACAACGGGCGAACCAGTAGTCCCACTCCTGCTTATCGCTCAGCATATTTAGAGTGGGATGACTGGTTGGCTCGTTGTCAGTATAATGTGACCGGGTGGGGTGTGCTGCTGGGTGTCTTCGGCAGTATGCTTCATTGAGATAGCACTTTAAATCGGCAAAAGTTCCGGCCTACCACAAGGAGACTTAACACGAACATACCACAGCCTCCCAAAACACACATACGCATCCACCACACACATGCATGTCGCACGCACGGGAGGCCGCCCTTAAATGACCTTGATAATAAACCTCGACCACAGTTGTTTTCTTCTGCTTAATCAGTTTTCTGACTAATGACAGACGACAGTATAAGCCAGTTTAGTATCTCGTTATTCATTTTTTATAACAGGCACGTGCTTTATAAAAAGGCGCAGTGACATCATTCATAGAACATACAGGTTGGTATTGTATTGTCTAACGGCCCATCAACGATTTAAGACGTCTAGGGCCAAACAACACCAGATTAAAATGACGTTCATATCAACCTCTAAAATGTTGAATGTTAAGTCTAAAACTCACTGACATCAAAGGAATTGGTTGCAAAAGACATTATATTTTATGATGATAGTTAAATTGCACGAAAATAATCAATTATAAGCAATGTAGAATCTGTACATAACAAGCATTCCATTGCCGTACCGTTAAAAAGGTCTCGGAAGTCTGTATGAAATTCATGCACTTAATCATAAAATGATTTACAGTAAAAGGTTGATCGCATTACAAAAGGGAGGATCTTCCTTCTGTTTGGTTTGGTTTTATTTTTTTAACGTCCTATTAACAGCTAAGGTCATTTAAGGACAGCCTCCCGTGCGTGCAATATGCATGCGTGTGGTGAGTGCGTATGTGTGTTTTAGGAGGCTGCGGTATGAACGTGTAAAGTATCCTTGTGATAGGCCAGAACATTTGCCGATTTATAGTGCTACCTCACTGAAGCATACTACCGAAGACACCCGACAGGACACCCCACCCGATCACATTATTGTGCTGGCAACGGGCCAACCAGTCGTCCCACTCCCAAAATGCTGAGCGCTAAGTAGGAGTGGCAACTACCATTTTTAATGACTCTGGTATGTCTCGGCCAGGGGACAGAACCTTCCTCACATATGATATATGCGCATACGCAAGATGACAACATTTTCACGATGGTATGTAAAAATATTTGTTGAATCTCGAATATTTTGTGTATCAATGACACCCCATTGACTGCCGCAGTTAAATTTCCAAAACATCGTGAAGGACCAATCCCAATGAAACATATGATATGTACCTGATAGAATATTCAAAACATGACTTGCCGCAGTAAATTGCAATGTTTTGTATATCTAATCAACCACTACATATAACTAATTTCTAAAATTACCTTTCTTGATTTTGTAATGGTTATTCTGTCGACGATATTGGCATGTTGTTTTCTTATCAGACTCTACACGTTATCACTCTTTTTTGCATTATAGGATATATTACGCCTGTGTTTATCTCAATAAAGCAATAATGAATAATACAATATATCATGCGGTTCAAACATGTTAAAATGCATTAAAAACTGCTGGCCACACTTGAAAATAATTCGTTCGTTGGTGCGGGTCATGCTTGAAATAATACATTCATTAGTGCGGGCCATGCTTGAAATAATATATTTATTAGTGCGGGTCATGCTTACAAGTTTTGGTCCTTAATAATGCACTAAATAGTGTCGCTCCTCTTAAAAGAAAATACATTCACTAGTGCGGGTCATGCTTAAAAAAAAATCGTTGATGTGCGAGCCAAGCTTTTAACAATAATACATTCGTTAATGCGGGTCATGCTTTTTAAAACAATAGTCCTTAGTGTTGGTCATGTTTTAAAAAATAAATTTCGTATCGTCGGAAGTGTCACAGAAAATAAAGCTTTTGTCGGTGGGAATATTTATATTTCTTTTAGGACTATTCCAATTCATTTCTGATTACAATGGGTGTCTTCGGCAGTATGCTTCAGTGAGGTAGCACTATAAATCGGCAAAAGTTCTGGCCTATCACAAGGAGACTTAACACGAACATACCACAGCCTCCCAAAACACACATACGCACCCACCACACGCATGCATGTCGCACGCATAGGAGGCTGTCCTTAAATGACCTTAGCTGTTAATAGGACGTTAAACAAAATAAACCAAACCAAAAAATGAAAATTAAACGGGTAACACCAAAAACACATCCAATTACAAGATACAACAAAAGTTACATATATGATATAAACATAAATTCTGTCATTAACGATATGAGACACTCTGGAAGTGCAAGACACGTTTGCTTAATCGACAACACCCGACTGTGTCGTAGTGAAAATGAACATCTACATTTTAATTAGATTTTTTTAATTATTGCTCTTTCTTCTAGGAGGAACGTGGCTGTGACAACAAACCTGATCGACATATTTATAACGCATTAGGATGTCAATTATTTTGCCTGTTACCATGTACCACCCATGTTACGCAAGTATAATGTAAAACAAACCATTCATGTAATTTGACAAGACACCATACTTTTCTCGGTGCTTTTACCCCAAGGTCAATGCTTTAGACAGTGGAACTAAAACTGTTTGGAATATAATCCGTGAGCAAACGCACAATTTGTCAACATTGTAACGGAGGTCTGTTAACCTCGCGGATAAGCCTTGGTGTTGACTACCAAGACATAAGGGAAATGTCTTGGGGTTCAAAGATGAGCGCTGTGCTGACTTGTACTTCCCGCGGGACTGTTTTGGTTGGTTGGAAGGGATCAATATCGACAAAAAGACAGATTTCTGCGTGAATTATTATGGCTCTTATACTGATGACCGCTGCGGGGATAAGACTATACACAATTGTGAGCATTATTACAGGGACTTTCTTCATGGATTCACGTCCTCACTGGGATATGTTGTCAATGATTATCCTCAGCAGAGAACAATTATTCGCGTGGAATGGCTGATCTTTCCCGATTTGAAACCAACGGAGAACAGTTGGAACACTTTGCAGCGTCGTATGTCAGCTCGTTTTAACATTTCATGGTCACTGGAGATTAATCGGAAGCATGCACAGATGATGCCTGGTTGTTATGAGAGTCAGCAGAAATCTTAAACTCTACCGGGGCGGATGGATCGACACAAAGTGGTCATTTAAGGATGGTACATACTTGAAAGGGACCACCTTAACGGCTGTTTGATAGTTCGGATTGGCTATACTATAATGCCGCGGGCGATCTGGCATGAATTTAGAAGCTTTTGTGTTTATTTGGATATTTCTGTTAGATAGCAAAGGTCATTAGGACTACAAAACATATAGTGCGAAATTGATGTTAACTAATAACACTGCTTTACTAAGGTATTCAGTCGTAGACACCATGCCGGACATCACGGCTGTTAACATTAAACTTAGAACGGGTTAAGCAGTTGTTTCACTCCCAAAATAATTGACGTTAAGCAGATGGTAGGAAATACCATTTTAGAGACGGCTTTGGAACATAATACAAAACCTTTCCTCTAGACACTACGAAAGGACTAAAAACCTTTCTCATAGGGGCGAAAGCTCAATAGAAGTCAAAGAAATCAGGAAAAAAATAAGAGACAATGCTTACCAGTGGTTTCTTCCACATTAATGATGACCATCAAGCATGGGGAAGCATGAACCAAGTTTGCGTTTATGCCAGTGTCCATGACAAACATGATCATCCTCACTTCAGCGGACCCTTACCCTTCAGTCCAAATGCTAGTTATTACCAAGTGCAACGTACAGAAGCAAAGTTATTTGCACTGGTAGAAAACAATTTATGTTTATATAAAGACTGTTGGCTTATTTTGGTTGGTTCTTACCCAATAGCTAAGGATACAAATTCCCGATATACAAGGGAGGTGCCAAAATAGTCGCCAAATATACACAAACGTTATAAATCGCCTATTTATCCATTTAGATGCCTAAAGTAAAGCTCGTTCCTAGTTCCTAGATTCGTTAAAGAAAAAAAGTACGGAGCTCCGGAGACCTAATGTTTCTAACGTTCCAGTGTTATCGGTATAATCGTTTTTAAACGGAACTGGGGTCTGGTTCGCACTTTCATTTTTCTGAAACGAAATTAGGAACTGGAAACCAACTTCAAGTTCGCTATACTTTACTCGTTCGCCATACCCGCACGCGTAAGTCATGCATAAATTAAACATTAAAATCAGCACTATCTATTGTTATACGAGTTTGTGCAATGTTCCCAATGATGCACTACCAAGTGCATGTATTTATCCTTTATGTAAGTAATTAATATATCTCGGACCATGTTTCCAAAGTTAATATCACATAATTGTCCAATAAAACTACATAGTATCACCTCCATTTACGGCAATATTCGCCTTATTTACCTCTACTTGTATCTACTCGCGAGCTGCACTTCATATTGATAGAAATGTATCTACTGAATTCGACCACAGTGAATACTTTATATACTTTACAGTGTTCGAGTGTATATTTCCGTGTACCGAGCAGACTGATAACCATTTCAATTCTATAAATGTTTGGTGTTTTTATTTCTTTAACGTCATTTTAGAGTGTTGGTTGGCTTCAATTACTCTTAATTAACCTTAATTACATAATTACTCATAAATATATCAAGCAAACTAGAGCTGATTAGCACGTAAAATTAGTGTTACTTTATGTGACCAATATCAGGCTGTCGCCAGTGTGTTGATTCATCATGATTTCGCTCATAAAAAGAAAGATTGCGAAGCAATTTAATGTGTTAAGTCCTGAACAATTCCATGCCGCCAATACACAAGGCTAAAATCGTAATTCAAAGTCGACAGTGATGACAGCGTGACGGGAACGGTGACTACGAACGAAAGAAAAGGCATCAACTCGCCAAAACGGCAAAGGGCGCACGTGGTCCCAGGAAGAGCGATGGGGTTTTGCATAACATGTCGCATTTCTATTGTTATTGGAGTTCTCCGATTAAAGTAACTAGTAAAGGTCACCGCTACAACACCTTCCTGATCCCTTACACATGACATCACATGACATCACATGAACTCACTTGAAATATCACTTAAAATATTTGTATCTGTCGGGACCATGATTGAGATAAAGATTGATTCAGTCAATCGTCCAGCGTAACCTAACATGTGACTTAACAGTATGCTATAGCATACGGGTATTTGTTAGTTATGAATTCTTAACGGTCCATCAACACTAAAAAGAGTCATAAGGGCGTAAAACAGGTGCGTAAAATGGGCAGTAACAAAACATCAAACAAACGAAACATGTAAATATATATCGATACACTCGTATATTTTAAAATGAAAGAAAAATGGCTATGGTTACTCAAATCTTGTGAAACAGACCAACAGCTTTTAGAGTAAAACGACATATAATACTTCTGATAAAATTATGAAGGTAGTGAGTAATATGTTTTCTATCTCTAATTTTATTCTATACTCGACCATTTCGTAGACATGCCGACAATTGGATAATTGTTCTTTTTTGTTGTTGTTGTTGTTGTTGTTGTTGTTGTTGTTGTTGTTGTTCGAAGGTAGAGGGCTTGCGAAAAAGTGTCGGGACACCTTAACTACTCTGCCAACTACTTCATCCCCGTGCTTTGTGTTACATGTTCTTTCTTTGCGCAAGTGAGACAAGAATTCTCCCGATGATTTTGATATTGGTGGCTTTTTTGCTTCAGAGGTTAAAAAAAACTGCCGTTGATGTGACGAAAGGCCAGCTACTTTTCAAAATGGTGAGAATCGACCGATTGAAACACAAATAATACATGTCCCTTACTATTTAGAGGTTTATATACGTCCCGCAGAAACGTCCCATACAAAGAGTCCAACAGTGACCGCGATTGATTCGCATTTTAGCGGGA
>NW_022981717.1:0-7389 GCF_902652985.1 Pecten maximus
TAACTTTTGGCACCAAGGGGAAAAAAAAATTAATTTGAGAAAAATCCTTAAAAACTTTTAAAAATTGGATAACAAAATTAATGTCAAAATCCCAAAAGGGGCCTGCGGGGATGTTGTTTTCGATGGGCTCAAAAAGCCCCAACAAAGGGACAAGGGAAATTCATATGGTATTTAGAAAGATCCCTTTTATACTTTTTCAGAAATAGTGATAACAAACTTCAATTGTCAAAATCCAAATGGCTGCCTGTCGGCCATTTGTTTCCGATTAGTCTCAAAACGAATATGCATACTAGGCACCAAGGGGAACCTTCATTTGAAATTTGAGAAAGATCCCTTCAATACTTTCTCAGAAATTGCGATAACAAACTTCAATTGTCAAAATCCAAGATGGCTGCCTGTCGGCCATGTTGTTTTCGGATTGGTCTCAAAACGCAATATGCATAACCAGGCACCAAGGGAAACCTACATATGAATTTCAGAAAGATCCATTCAGTTACTTTCTCAAAATTAATAACAAACTTCAATTGTCAAAATCCAAGATGGCTGCCTGTCGGCCATATTGTTTCCGATTGGTCTCAAAACGCAATATGCATAACTAGGCACCAAGGGGAACCTCCATTGAAATTTGAGAAAGATTTTAGTACTTTCCCGAAATAGCGAAAACAAACTTCAATTGTCAAAATCCCCAAATGGCTGCCTGTCGGCCATGTTTTTTCAGATTGGTCTCAAAATGCAATAGCATAAGGCACCAAGGGGAACCTCAAATTTGAAATTTGAGAAAGATCCCTTCAGTACTTTCTCAGAGCAATAACAAACTTCAATGTCAAAATCCAAAATGGCTGCCGGTCGGCCCTGTTTTTCAGATTGGTCTCAAAAGCAATTGCATAACTAGGCACCAAGGGAAACTTACATATGAAATTTCAGAAAGATCCATTCAGTACTTTTCAGAAAAAGTGATAACAAACTTCAATTGTCAAAATCCAAGTGGGGCTGGTTGTTTTTTTCTGATTGGTCTAAAACGCAATTGATAAAATTTGGCACCCAAAGGGGAAAAAAATTACATGAAATTTTAGAAAGTCCCCTTTAAAAACTTTTCATAAATAGTGATAAAACTTTAATTGTCAAAAACCAAGATGGGCTCCGTCGGCCTGTTGGTTTTTAGATTGGTATAAAAAAGCAGAGCATAATAGGCACCAAAGGGAAACCACAATGAAAATTTCAGAAAGACCATGGACTTCTCAGAAAAAAGATAACAAACTTCAATTGCAAAATCCAAGATGGCGGGCGCGGCCCTATTGTTTCCAATTGATCCAAAAAATAGATAAGAGGCACCCAAAGGGGAAAAACCCCCATTTGAATTTGAGAAAGATCCCTCGTACTTCTCAGAAAAGCGAAACAAACTTCAAATTTTCAAAATCCAAGATGGCTGCCCGTGGCATGTGTTTTCAGATGGTCCAAAACGCAGTAGCAAAATAGGACCAAAGGGAAACCACATATGAAATTTCAGAAAGACCATTTAGCACATTCTAGAAATAGCGTAACAAACTTTAAAATTTCAAAACCAAGATGGCTGCCCGTCGGCCAGTTGTTTTCGGATTGGGGTTTAAAACGCAAATGCTAAACCCGGCACCAAGGGAAAACCTACATATGAAATTTCAGAAAAATCCCTTTACTTTCTCGAAATAGTGATAACAAACTCCCAATTGTCAAAATCAAAGGCGCCTGTCGGCCAAATTTTTTTCCGATTGGTATCAAAACGCAATATGCATAACTAGCACCAAAGGGGAAACCCCCATTTGAAAAATTTTTTAAAGATCCCCTTTAGACTTTTCAGAAATAGCGAAAACAAACTTCAATTGTCAAAATCCAAGAGGCTGCCGTCGGCCAGTATTTTTGATTGGTTCCCAAAAAAGAATTGCATAAAGGGACCAAGGGAAAAAAAATTAAAATATAAATTTGAGAAAGATCCTTAAATACTTTCTCAAAATAGTGATAACAAACTCAATTTTCAAAATCCCAAAATGGGGCCTGTGGCAGTTGTTTTAGTGGTTCAAAAAGGGAGCATAATAGGCCCCAAGGGAAAAAACCCACATAGAAATTTCAGGGAAAGATCCATTCAGTACTTTCTCAGAAAATAGTGATAACAAAATGCAATGTCAAAACCAAGATGGTGCCGTCGGCCTGTTTTATCCCATTGGTTCAAAAAAGCAATAGCATAAAATAGGCACCAAGGGGAACCTTATATGAAATTAGAAAAATCCTTCAAAACTTTTCAGAAATAGCGATAACAAATTAATTTTTTAAAATCCAATATGGTGCATGTCGGCCATGGTTTTTGATTGGTCAAAGAATATGCATAAAGGCCCAAGGGGAACCTTAAAATGAAATTTTAGAAAGATCCCTTCAATACTTTTCAGAAATAGCGTAAAAACTTAAATTTTCAAAAACGAATAGGTGCCTTTTGGCCATGTTTTTTAGATTGGTTCAAAAAACCCTAGCATAACTAGGCACCAAGGGGAATAAATGAAATTTGAGAAAGATCCCTTCAGTACTTTCAGAAAAAGCGATAACAAACTTTAAATTTTAAAACCAAGATGGCGTGTCGGCCATGTTTTTTTTCAGATGGTTTTCAAAATGCAAAAGTAACGGGCACCCAAAGGGGAAAACCCATTTGAAATTGAAAGATCCTTTAGTACTTCTCGAAAAAAGCGATAAAAAAAACTTAATTTTTCAAAACCCAAAATGGCGCCCGTCGGCCATGTTATTTTTCAGTTGGTTCAAAATGAAAAATGCATAATGGGGACCCAAGGGGAAAATTTAAAATGAAAATTTTTAGAAAGATCCATTCAGTACTTTTCAGAAAAAGTGAAACAAACTTCTTGCAAAATCCAAAATGGTGCCTGTAGCCCTGTTGTTTTTGATTGGTTCAAAAAAGCCAAAATGCAAATTAGGCACCAAGGGAAAAAAATTCATATGAAATTTGGGGAAAAACCCTTAAATATTTCCTTAAATAGTAAAAACTTCAATTTTAAAATCCAAAAGGGGTGCCGTCGGCCATGTTGTTTTGGGTTGGTCTCAAAAACGAAATGCTAACCGGCCCAAAGGGAAAATACATATGAAATTTTGAAAAATCCATTCAAATTCCAGAATATGATAACAAACTTTAATTGTCAAAATCCAAGATGGCTGCCGCGGCCCATATTGTTTTCGATTTGGGTTTAAAAAAGCAATATGCAAACAAAGGGACAAAAGGGGAACCCCTTGAATTTGGAAAGATCCCTTCAGTGTTCCAGAAAAAGCGAAAAAAACTTATTTGTCAAAACCCAAAAGGGGCCTGTGGCCATGTTATTTTTAGATTGGTCTCAAAATGTAATAAGCATAACGAGGCACCAAGGGGAACTCAATTTGAAATTTGAGAATGATCCCTCGTACTTTCTCAGAATAGCGATAAACAAACTTCAATTGTTCAAAATCCAAGATGGCTGCTGCGGCCATGTTATTTTAAGATGGTCTCAAAATGCAATAGGCATAACTAGGCGACCAACGGAAACTTGCATATGAAATTTCAGAAGATTCCATTCAGTAATTCCTCAGAAAAAGTGATTAACAGCTTCAATTGTCAAAAATCCAAGATGGCTACCTGTGCAGCCATGTTTGTTCTGAATTGGTCTCAAAACGCAATATGCATAATAAGGCACCAGGGAAGGAAAAAATTACATATGAAATTTGAGAAAGATCTCTTAAAGACTTATCATAATAGTGATAACCAAAATTCAATTGTCAAAATCCAAGATGGCTGCCTGTCGGCCATGTTGTTTTAGATGGTCTCAAAACTGCCATATGCATAAACTAGGCACCAAGGGGAACCTACATATGAAATTTTCAGAAAGATCCCTTCAGTACTTTCTCAGAAATAGCGATAACAAACTTCAATGTCAAAATCCAAGATGGCTGCCTGTCGGCCATGTTGTTTTCCGATTGGTCTTCAAAACTGCAATATGCATAACTAGGACACCACGGGAAACCTTAACATATGAATTTGAGAAATGATCCCTTCAGTACTTTCCCAAGAAATAGCGATAACCAAACTTCAATTGTCAAATCCATAGATGGCTGCCTGTCGGCCATGTTGTTTTTTCGATCTGGTCTCAAAACGCAATATGCATAACTAGGCACCAGGGGAACCTTCATATGAAATTTGAGAAAGATCCCTTCAGTACTTTCTCAGAAATAGTGATAACAAAACTTCAATTGTCAAATCCAAGATGGCTGCCTGTCGGCCATGTTGTTTTCCGATTGTCTCAAAACGCAATATGCATAACTAGGCACAAGGGAAACCTACATATGAAATTTGAGAAAGATCCTTCAGTACATTCTCAGAAATAGGGATAACAAACTTCAATTGTCAAAAATCCAAGATGGCTGCCTGTCGGCCATGTTGTTTTTCGATGGTCCTCAAAATCGCAATATGCATAACTAGGCACCAAGGGGAACCTACATATGAAATTTGAGAAAGATCCCTTCAGTACTTTCTCAGAAATAGCGATAACAAACTTCAATTGTCAAAATCCAAGATGGCTGCCTGTCGGCCATGTTTGTTTTTCGATCTGGTCTCAAAACTGCAATATGCATAACTAGGCACCAAGGGGAACCTACATATGAAATTTGAGAAAGATCCCTTTCAGTACTTTCTCAGAAATAGCGAATAACAAACTTCAATTGTCAAAATCCAAGATGGCTGCCTGTCGGCCATGTTGTTTTCCGATTGGTCTCAAAATGCAATATGCATAACTAGGCACCAAGGGGAACTATCATATGAAATTTGAGAAAGATCCCCTTCAGTACTTTCTCAGAAATAGCGATAACAACTTCAATGTCAAAATCCAAGATGGCTGCCTGTCGGCCATTGTTGTTTTCTAGATTGGTCTCAAAATGCCATATGCATAACAGGCACCAAGCAGGAACCTACATATGAAATTAGAAAGATTCCTTCTGTACTTTCTCAGAAATAGCGATAACAAACTTCAATTGTCAAAAATCCAAGATGGCTGCCTGTCGGCCATGTTGTGTTTCATGATTGGTCTCAAAACGCAATATGCATAAACTAGGCACCAAGGGGAACTTCACATATGAAATTTGAGAAGATCCCTTCATACTTTCTCAGAAATAGCGATAACAAACTTCAATTGTCAAAATCCAAATATGGCTGCCTGTCGGCCATGTTGTTTTTCGATTGGTCTCAAAACGCAATATGCATAACTAGGCACCAAGGGGAACCTACATATGAAATTTGAGAAAGATCCCTTCAGTACTTTCTCAGAAATAGCGATAACAAACTTCAATTGTCAAAATCCAAGATGGCTGCCTGTCGGCCATGTTTTTTCCGATTGGTCTCAAAACGCAATATTGCATAACTAGGCACCAAGGGGACCTACATATGAAATTTGAGAAAGATCCTTCAGTACTTTCTCAGAAATAGCGATAACAAACTTCAATTGTCAAAATCCAAGATGGCTGCCTGTCAGGCCATGTTGTTTTAGATTGGTCTCACAAACGCATATGCATAACTAGGCACCAAGGGGAACCTACATATGAAATTTGAGAAGATCCTCAGTACTTTCTCAGAAATAGCGTATAAACAAACTTCAATTGTTAAAATCCAGATGGCTGCCTGTCGCCATGTTGTTTTCCGATTGGTCTCAAAATGCCATATGCATAACTAAGCACCAAGGGGAACCTGCATATGAAATTTGAGAAAGACCCCTTCAGTACTTTCTCAGAAATAGCGATAACACACTTCAATTGTCAAAATCCAAGATGGCTGCCTGTCGCCCATGTTGTTTTCAGATTGATCTCAAATCGCAATATGCATAACTAGGCACCAAGGGAACCCTACATATGAAATTTGAGAAAGATCCCTTCAGTACTTTCTGCAGAAATAGGATAACAACATTCAATGTTGTCAAAATCCAAGATGGATGCTGTCAGCCATGTGTTTTCTGATTGGTCTCAAAACGCAATATGCATAATTAGGCACCAGGGCAAAATTACATATGAAATTTGAGAAAGATCCCTTAAATACTTTCCATAAATAGTGATAACAACATCAATTGTCAAATCCAAGCTGGGCCTGTCGGGCAATGGTTTTACGGATTGGTCTCAAAAAGCCATATGCATAACCAGCAACCCAGGGAAACCTTTCAAATATGAAATTAGAGATCCATTCAGTACTTTCTCAAGAAATAGGTGATAACAAACTTCAATGTCAAAATTAAAGATGGCTGCCTGTCGCCATATTGTTTTCCGATTGGTCTCAAAAACGCATATGCATAACAAGGCACCAAGGGGAACCTCCAGGTTGAATTTTTGAGAAAGATCCTTCAGTGCTTCTCAGAATAGCGAAAAACCAAACTCAATTGTTTTAAAACCAAAAGGGTGCCTGTCGGGCCCTGTTATTTCAGATTGGTCTCAAAAGCAATAAGCATAAAAAGGGACCAAGGGGGAAACCCCAATTTGAAATTTTAGAAAGATCCCTTCAGTACTTTCTCAAAATAGCGATAAAAAACTTCAAATTTTCAAAAACCAAGATGGCTGCCCGTCGGCCTGTTATTTTCAATTGGTCTCAAAATGCTATGCATAACTAGGGCCCCCCGGAAACTTACTATGAAATTTCAAAAAATCCATTCATACTTCTCAAAAAATGATACGACTTCAATTTCAAATCCAAGATGGCTACCCTTAGCCATGTTTTTTCTGATTGGTCTCAAAACGCATATGCAAATGGCACCAAGGGAAAAATTTACTTAATTTGGAAATCCCTTAAAAACTTTTTCATAAATATGATAACAACTTCAATTGTCAAATCCAAAAGGCTGCCTGTCGGCCTGTTTTTTTTAGATGGGCTCAAACCAGTATTAAACTCACCAGGGAAACCTACATATAAATTTCAGAAAACCTTTATACTTTCTCAGAATGTGATAACAAACTTCAATTTTCAAAAAAAGATGGTGCCTGTCGGCCATGTTTTTCCATTGGTCTCAAAACCAAATGCATAACAGGCACCAAGGGGGGAACTTCATTGAATTTAGAAAAATCCCTTCAATCTTCTCAAAAAAAGCATAACAAAATTTAATTGTCAAAATCCAATATGGCGCGTCGCCCTGTTGTTTTTAATTGGTCTCAAACGCAATTGCATAACTAGGCACCGGGGAACCTTTTATATGAAAAATTTGAGAAAATCCCTTTAAACTTTCTCAAAATAGTGATAAAAAACTTCAAATTTTCAAAATCCGTGGCTGCCGTCGGCCCCTGTTATTTTTAGATTGGGCCAAAAGCAATAAGCATAAAGAGGCACCAAGGGGAACCCCAATTTTAAAATTTTAGAAAAAT
>NW_022981718.1:0-7406 GCF_902652985.1 Pecten maximus
AATAAGTCGATAATTAATGGGAGTAAACATACATATATGTTTGTTTTAGTTTATAGTGTTTTATGATGTAACCGTCTAGTTGGTTTGAATATAATATTTTTTTGTTTGTTTTTTGTAATTATATTTATGTACAATGATATTTTTGTTTCATGTATTCATGTGCATTGCTATTGTAATTGATTCTGTTGTCACCTGTAATATCTATCACAGGTGTGTTTAGGTACGTACGGGAGTAAATGTGTGTTAGGGTACGTACGGGAGTAAATGTTTGTTAGGGTACGTACTGGAGTAAATGTGTGTTTGGGTACGTACGGGAGTAAATGTGTGTTTGGGTACGTACGGGAGTAAATGTATGTTTAGGTACGTACGGGAGTAAATGTGTGTTAGGTACGTACGGGGGTAAATATGTGTTAGGGTACGTACGGGGGTAAATGTGTGTTTAGGTACGTACGGGAGTAACTGTGTGTTTGGGTACGTACGGGAGTAAATGTGTGTTAGGTACGTACGGGAGTAAATGTGTGTTTGGGTACATACGGGTGTAAATGTGTGTTAGGTACGTACGGGAGTAAATGTGTGTTAGGGTACGTACGGGAGTAAATGTGTGTTTGGGTACATACGGGAGTAAATGTGTGTTAGGTACGTACGGGAGTAAATGTGTGTTAGGTACGTACGGGAGTAAATGTGTGTTAGGGTACGTACGGGAGTAAATGTGTGTTAGGGCACGTAAAGGAGTGTGACGGCGATGTATTTACTAAGACGGGATGGTCTACAAAGCGCATTGTGTTAAAGTGACAAGTTGTGTGTATATACAGGTAGGTGTTTTACTATGACTGTCGATAGTTACAAAAGCATCTCAGTTTCTGTCGCTTTAACTGATGTGGAATAAGAAGTTGGCCTGCCGAATAGGACCTTGATTTGAGGATCGTAGATATCTGGAAAATTGAAGTAAGTAATGAATCTAAATGATGTGCTACAATATTAGTCTGAGGCGTCTGGAGTGTTGAAAATGTTAAAACACAAAATTCGCAAATGGTAAAAGTACAGGTTGCTGACGACCGATATATAAACGTTTCACCACTCAAAATTATGCATGTATTATCAATTTATAGTTATAGCAACTTGTGTATTTTCAGTTTCTTTGCTATCTTATTTTAATTCTAGGAAATAGTATATCTGTGTTGAGAAGATTTATTGAGAAGAAACTACAATCAATCCATCCAACGACTGTTCATTGTTTAATCAATGTATGTGATTTTTTCTATTGATTGGTGTTCCGACACTTTACCACTAACCCTCCACCTCTGGGTTGCGAGTTCGAAACCTTCGTGGGACAGTTGGCAGGTACTGACCGTTCGCCGGTGGTTACCTGGCACGTCCTTATAAATGACCCTGTCTGTTAATAGGACGTTAAGCAAAAAACAAGCAAAATGTGATTTTTCTATTAATTGTATTTAATATTTCTCAATTGATTAAAACACACCTCAATTAATTTATCATTTAAAGCACCATACATTTTATCAGTGATACTCGCGATTTCTAGACCGGTTACTGCGTGAATATTTCACTTCTCGTGTATCAAACAGTAAACTAGTGTACAGGTGTCTTGGCGAGTTATCATATTTGAATATTTCAATTTGACTCGTCGTGTAAGGAGCCGGAGTCAATGTAAAGGTGTCTGACCGAGTTATATATTTGGATACTTGACTCGACTCGTGTAACGAGCAGTAGACTTACGTACAAGTGTCTGACGGAGATAGTATATTTGACTATTTAACTCGGCCCCCCGGGTATCAAGCGGTAGACTATTGTATAGGGGTTGTGTGTGATAGTTAAGAACTATTGGATAGCCATGGGACTACATTCCTGAAAATAACGTAGCAGGGAAATTAAAATTGCCTTCTATTTCACAAAATAGTCCAGTAAAGTGTTATTGTATCGTATCCACAACAGTAGTTCACAAAGTAAATATATACTGAAGTAATCACCACGTGTATCAAGGACGAGTGATCCTAATAACCTACAGGCCTTTTAGCATGGTACAGGTAGTTCACACAAAGCATTGTCACCTAAACTAATATTTTGGATAAGATATCACCACACTTTACAGGAACATTTTTTTTTTTGGAAAAAAGTGAGATATTTCCAATTTTCTAAAAATAATTATGCATTGCTGGATGATAACAGATGGTGCTAATGTTATTTTCACGAATAAAGTGACTTTGAAGACGGTTTGTGTATATTTCTTGAGTTGACTTAATTGTATGAATAAAATGAATTAATGTTGTTTTCACTCAGATGTTTTTTATGTATGTCTTTCTACATCAGTACCTAGAGAATTCATGAAATATCACTGCTTAGTAAATTTGCAATTTTTCATACACTGACATAATTAAAGTGCACTTATTCAACAGTGCCCTTCAATAGTCCTTAAATGGTGCTAACACTAGGAAACATATAGCCAATATGTATAGGCGTAGCTATGTAACATGTTTCATCTATCATCGATTTCATTTAATTAAATTTTCAATTGACATGTAAGGACATATGCTTTTATTTTTTAATAATTATTGAATAGAATAATTTGAATACACAACAATAATGCAGAAATAATACAACATTAACTACGAATTAAGACTGTTTTGGTTTGTTTGTTTTATTTAACGTCCTATTAACAGCCAGGGTCATTAAAGGACGTGCCAGGTTTTGGAGGTGGAGGAAAGCCGGAGTACCCGGAGAAAAACCACCGGCCTATGGTCAGTACCTGGCAACTGCCCTACGTAGGTTTCGAACTCGCAACCCAGAGGTGGAGGGCTAGTGATAAAGTGTCGGGACACCTTAACCACTCGGCCACCGCGGCTCCCGACTTAAGACTGAAGGCAGGTGTACATGGTACAATATAATAAAATAAGATAAACTTATTTTTTATTTAAATGAGATTTTCCCGGTCGTTTTCCCGACACGCATGGAATGCTGTGCTTTAGTAATACAATTAAAATTGATATCTTGTTTTCTTGAAAGTATTCTGGCATTTCAATAACAATGTGTCATGATGTAATTGTAATATAACATGCCACATTTCTTGACGATGGAAGCAAACTTTAATTGAAAATAACAGACATATTTCTTGGGCATTTATTTTTCTTGCCCTAAATTTGAAGTGTTTTCACGAGTATTTCTGACATACTTCGTAAGGTGATCCCATTGTTGCCAGGGAAAGTTAGCATAGAAACCCCTCCTTCCTTGAGGTTGTGATAGAGAATTCACAAATACGAAGGACTATTCTTGTAAACTGAGGCTCTGCACAGATTTGGAGGAGCAAGACTATAACCCCGACGAATGGAGATTTCTCTGTCACGTCCTAAAGATCTCATTCTATTTCTCTGTCACGTCCTCAATATTTCATTCTATTTCTCTGTCACGTCCTCAATATCTCATTATATTTCTCTGTCACGTCCTCAATATCTCATTATATTTCTCTGTCACGTCCTCAAGATCTCATTCTATTTCTCTGTCACGTCCTCAAGATCTCTTTCTATTTCTCTGTCACGTCCTCAATATCTCATTATATTTCTCTGTCACGTCCTCAAGATCTCATTCTATTTCTCTGTCACGTCCTCAAGATCTCTTTCTATTTCTCTGTCACGTCCTCAATATCTCATTATATTTCTCTGTCACGTCCTCAAGATCTCATTCTATTTTGTGTAGTTAAAAATACAGCAATACCAGAAGCACAACGTTGACGTAACGTAATTGAAGTATCAACGAGACTTCATTTTAGTATTCCCGTGACGTCATGACATTGTTGTCGTGACACCATTGTATTGTTAGTACGTGTTATAAGTCATTACGTAGGAGTTGACAATCACAACCTTTGATATAATAGAGAAATTTTGAAGAGATACCCGGGGGACGTAAGGTCCAGTTATTGCAAGACAACACAATATTGACATGATGAATTGTCGGCGCGACGTCATTGTATTCTTACCAGCACATAGTGCTACCTGCTTCAGGATTGACAGAGATATCATACCACCCTGAGGAGTGACCGAGAAATCATACCCTGAGGAGTGACCGAGAAATCATACCCTGGGGAGTGACAGAGAAATCATACCCTGGGGAGTGACAGAGCAATCATACCCTGGGGAGTGACAAAGAAATCATATCCTGAGGAGTGACCGAGAAATCCTTTCCTGGGGAGTGACAGAGAAATCATACCCTGGGGATTGACAGAGCAATCATACCCTGATGATTGACAGAGAAATCATACCCTGGGGATTGACAGTGAAATCATACCCTGATGATTGACAGAGAAATCATACCATGGGGAGTGACAAAGAAATCATACCCTGAGGAGTGACAAAGAAATCATACCCTAGGAGTCAACTTAGGAAACTGAAATTGGTCTCAAGGAATAACTAAGAGGCGACTGAGGAAGTAGGATAATGTTTCAATGAATACCTTTCTATATATGCGTTAATGTGTTTAGTACATACAATGTTGTACTCTTACTTTGAGCGAAATGCCATAAATCCTGGTCATTTATATGCTTTATTGTATTTAGTATATATCAGGTTGTCTTTACTGCCTGCTATTTGTGTTTATGCCTTCTCGTGTAGCACGCATTAGTGTGCTCAAAGAGCAATATTGAATCTAAATCTGATAATAATAAAATGATCAATTCAGGTAAAAACAAAAACAAAAAAAACCAAGAGACTATAAGACCACTAGCATTGTCCGCCACCTACAATCCCAAATGAGTATACGAAGTACGAACAAGATTTAAGCGCCTTTCAATGTAAATCGATCTATGACTCGTTAGTGATGTTAGATACCTAAAGTACACCCCACTCTCACAGAAGAAACAACTTTTACAACATTTTTTTATACAGTTCAGTTATTAATTTAAACCTTAATCATTGTGTGGCAGGTCTGGGTTAAAACCCCTATACATAACTAATGGATACATTATTCAGTTATATACATGACATGGCAATGGCCTTAGAATTATAGTCTTTGTGTTTGGTTTTGTGTTCGTAGCGAAACCAAGTAATATAATGAAACTATATTTACACTATGCGGTGTACTGCGACAAATAAATTTAGAAATTGTCGTTTATATTACCTGCCAAATTGAATAGGTGTCTGGAAGACTACCGTACAGTAAAGATTTTAGTAGTATCTACACAGGCATATCCTCAACACTGGGGGATGGAGTAACAATGGGCGAGGAGCACCATCTACTTGAGCCAACCAGCCGAACTTACCGTTCACGCTGGTGGATCCTTCTGTTAACGTTGCTACATGTGGCCCACCAAAATATCGGCCTGAACACCTGGGGGCCAATAACACAGTCTGTTAAAACAGTCTACGACTGGGGGGATAATACTGTGGTATTCATCCTCAACATGGGACGAGTGGGTAGCATCCTGTACCTGTGTATCGGCTCACTCACACTAGACAAAGCAGGTAAGGTATGTCCTAAAACAATACCAAAAATATTGTTTTTTGTTTTACAAAATAATAAATACAAACGATTTTTCCAGACTGACTACTTGATGATTGTAAAATTATAAAGGAGTTATTGGAACCAATGAAGTGCACATTATCGCTTAAACGGTTGATTAATTAGTAGGTTGTTAGTGGGGTAGGTAAATTGTATTTTTTCCTTTGTTTTCTTAGTTATCACAGCTTATCGGTAATGTGACAATTCAGAATTTAAAAAGACTTGACATAATTACAAAGACCAATAAACGTGTACGTGAATGTTAAGCACCATTAAAAACTGTTGCCCCACTTTCGTGATTCGAAAGAGGCGACAGATTGGATTTTTTTTTCTTTTTTTCTAAACAAAATTTTCATCCTACTGTTTCCATGGAAAATTTGATGTCTTTAATTGTGAAATGTTTGTGTTCTGTCCCCTGTTTGAGACATGACGGTGGTAGTTGCTACTTCGGTTTAACACGCATTATTTCGGATATGGGACGTTTAGTCTACACAGTAAACTGTGAGTAGGTTTGGTATCCCGTTGTCCGCCTTCGCAAGTATGATTCAGTGAGGCGGCACTATAAATGGCCGTGAATATACCACAGCCTCCCAAAACTCGCACACTAACTGCAGCTGTTGCTGGCCGTTTAACAGTGTATGCAACCAAACCACCGCGTGGGTGTATTGTATATTACTGCTCAAAATTTTGAATATTGTAGTTCTCATCCTACTTTATTCTGTTTAAGGTTTACGGGTTACCATGATAATATACTCCCTTACTATGCTACTAAGTAATGGTTTGCGATGTCTTAGTAAGAACAAGGAAGTCGCATTAACGTAAGTACGAGAATGTTATTTAACAGTTTGTTATTGATGAGCTGATGTATACTAAAACTATGACACATATCATCCAACACTCTTTAGAGCAATCTCCTTTTTTCATGCGACTTCATTTTCTCACATATATCTAATTTATGTCTTCTAAGATGGAACTTATAATTCATGGTTTTATCTTTAAGTGCATCTGTTTTATTGTTTTTGGTCATATTTATTCATTTCTTTCATTGACGAATGATTAATTACCATATTTTGCGATATGTGGATATACCATAGTTATGATAAATTCAAGATTATTCGCATTAAACGATATATATGTGTCTCAATTATTGCGAATACAAATGAATGATGTATGTACTATTTTGTTTTGAGGCTCATTACCGTCGGTGAATTTCTAAATGGCTGTAATGGCGTTGTGACATTCGCGTTACCACCTGTTGTAGCAGAAAGGTGGTTCCCACCAGGAGAGAGAATTACCGCCTCAGCTATTATAGCACTTGCTGCATATGCGGGCGATGGAATTGCAAGCATCGCTGGTAAGAAAAAATATGATTCATTTTTCTATTAACCAAAAAGCATTTCATAGACAATTGTATACATCTTGCTACGATGACACCAGTATTTGAGTACGCACAATAACACTGCTCATACATGTATATAAGTAAATATTGATGTTTACCATATACATTGTACTAGATACTGCATTTCCGCTCTGTGTAATAAGTTCACGTGTCCCATATCGGACCGTCACTCGGTAAATGCACATCACCATATCAGACCGGCGGTTCGAAAATGCATATCACAGCTTTCGGAATTCCTCGTGGGTTTTTGGTTTGATCGCAGTGACGAAATCGTCCGAAGTGTTCAGATTTATACTTCAGCATACGACTACTTTCTTCGAGACACATGTCAGAATGTCAGTGGGGATGTCTTCTATGACTTAAATATTTAAATAACACCATTTTTTTCTGTTAAAAAAGGGCAAAACAAGCAGAGGAGATGTTTAAATTTGTTTATGTTAACTTAATTGTTAAACATATCAAATGTTTATTACTAGCATGTGTTAATGTTTTATTAATATTTGAA
>NW_022981719.1:0-7405 GCF_902652985.1 Pecten maximus
CTGCCTATAGACTAGACTAGACTAGACTAGACTAGACTACACTACACTACACTACACACACTACACTACACTACACTACACTACACTACACTACACTTGACTTGACTTGACTTGACTTGACTTGACAATTGTGTAATTGGGGATTCAAAAATAAAATATCAATACTTTATTAGCCAATAATGCATGTACAGACCATTATATAAAGATTACATCAAGATATATAAATACATGGATAAGACAACAGGCTGAGCCTATATGGTTCTTTCCAAAAAAACAAAAAACAAATAGTTCAGCTACTTACTGTTCCCTGATCAATATAAATAGCTGTATTTTGTAATAATAGTTCATTAAGAAACTTTTATTGATATTGGAAGGGAATTAAATGAAAAAATTCAGGAAAAGAATGATTTGTATTATACAGCATTAGAGTACAGATTTGAGTACAGAACATAATAGAACAGTACAGTACAGTAAAGTACAGTACAAGTAAGATGATCATTGTGTAATTGGGAATTCAAAAATAACATCAATACTTTATTGGCCTATAATTCATGTACAGACCATTACATCAAGATTACATCAAGATATATAAGTAAATGGATAAGACAACAGGCTGAGCCTATAGACTAGACTAGACTAGACTAGACTAGACTACACTACACTACACTACACTACACTACACTACACTACACTACACACACTACACTACACTACACTACACTACACTACACTACACTTGACTTGACTTGACTTGACTTGACTTGACAATTGTGTAATTGGGGATTCAAAAATAAAATATCAATACTGTATTAGCCAATAATGCATGTACAGACCATTATATAAAGATTACATCAAGATATATAAATACAGTACGCGTCAGGTGGTATGGTCCCCAATCACCGCCACAGTGGCGAGGTCTAATCCCTTCCACTCACTCAGTCGGTTGCATGTCGGTTGAAACACCGGCTGACACCGGCCCAAAACCCGAGTGGTGACCTGTTTACTGACACCGCGCGACACGGTGTGGAAGAGTGTTGGGGATTAGTGGAACAAAGGTCCTGATTCATGATTGACAGGTACACTGCCTGATACCGTGATGTGTTTGTTGGAACATACCTTGTCGTACAGTACAGGTACTCTGTAGCTGGACTTACATTTTGTACTTACAGTAACCAGAAACGTGATATATCTGCAGTATCCCAGCCCGGTGTTGAGAAAACGGAGATATTTTTTTATGTAATGAAATCACGATCTATACTAGCGATACTACAGATGTATTGTGTTGTAAATGTACGGTACATATACAAATTATGTACGTTTTTAGTTTTTAAATCCTAGCTAGATGAGTACCACAAATGTTTACCGGGAAATCGAGAAAACAAAACACTGTAACATTTAACGATATTTTGCCGCCTTGGTGTTTGTGTTATTTATAGCAATATTGTGATTGGAGCGCGAGCGAGTAAATCCCGCTCGGCTTTCGATTGACTTTGAAGTAAGTCTTGAATGATTAAAATAATAATAACTTAACTAAAACAAAAAAAGCATCTGACACTTCTGTCTGTTTATGTCCCCATTGAACACTATACACCTGGTCTATCGTAACACTACCATCACAAAGAATCTTGGATCTCGGAACAACTAAACTAGTATCATGAAATCTGAGACGTATATATCCTGATATACACAAGTCTCTGATGAAATGTAACTAAACAGTTTGAACATCCTTTCGTAATATTCCGAGGTGGCATATTGAACAGAAAATATGTTATCAGTACTAGTGTATCGAGTGTGCTGACTTAACGTACATGTACACTTATAATATGTATAAGAGCCACGATATAATTATTACAATTTGACAGTTTGAGTATGAGTAGAGTTTTAAAGTAATTTTTTTTCCCGAATGTTAAATAAACAAAGAGTTGTCATGGCATCATTATGAAAACTTGATGAAGCCATATATGCTCATGACCGCCTTTTTACTACCGGACGCTAATTATATAATTAGTATATATTAACCCATGAATCCAGACACGCCCGCGGCTCTATCACACGCCTCGGTTAGTTCAATGTACAGGCAGATACAATGTACGTATATTGTATATTTACATAGATTCATATTAATTTCTGGTAAACTAAAAAAAATATTTGGACGTATTACCAGAAACGCGTATTAGGGATAAATAAAATCGCTATTTACCCTTACAACTGGTGCATGGCTCCTTTTATTCGTGACCAGTCAAACATATCCCTTATCGAGAAGGCCTTGTCCCCCATCACACACGCGAGCACAGGTAAATCGGTCTTTGCTCATGAGGGTATCACTTCGAGGCAAATAGAGAGCTACTTATCTCTGTTATATATGTTTCTGGTATTACAAATTGTAGCACCTTTTCATTAAAATTTTTGATTTGTTCACAAGTTAAGGGAAATTTGTGCAATTGAAAAAAATTAAGAACACAAACGATACATTTTTGTTAGCGCGGCATGCATCAATAACTAGTTGAATATCGTTTTGATACAATACGGAATACGAACTTAAATATTTACATTTGCGCTGCATTGTCGCTATATGAACCAACTAAAGTCTGATTCGGTTCACGAGACTATGAACCTAAACAAGTATTAAAATGAACGTGCGATGAAAGCAGAGACATATATACAGAGAGACGGGCAGCTCTCTATTTGCCCTCGTGTTTACATAGTGGCCCCTGACCTTCCCACAATCCTTTGCGGTCGCTCGGTTCAGTCTTCACTAGACGCCATATTGGAGAAAACTTGAAAACCAGACACATAATTATCGATAATTTCTATTTGAAATCATCACCAAGATCCAATTATGTGCTTTAATTTTATTAATATCAAAGTGCAGAAGTGTCATCAATATGAAATATATCACAATTTGCTGTCCAAGTGTTTGTATTTTGAGTATGAAAGTCAAGCACAACGCAGGAAAGATCGGCGGGAATCTCCAATTTTCGAAAAGTCCCTATGGGGTTTTCGAGAATACGGATAAATGACAACAATGTGCATGATAATCAAGACCACATTCCACAAGTATGATAGTTTTTGGTTAATGTGGTAACTTTTGTAGTGGCCTAGATAAAACAATGTGCTTTTTGTGTGCGTTTAAAATTGACGATGTTTTGGTCGGACGTAATGGCTGCTTAATTACAAAACTTGGACATGTCGAATAGGACCCAATGGATTTTAGAAAATACGGATAAATGACAACAATATGCATGATCAATAAGACTATATCCCATAAGTTTGATAGTTTTTGGTTAATGTGGTAACTTTTGTAGTGGCCAAAATAAAACGATGTGCTTTTTGTGTGCGTTTAAAATTGACGATGTTTTGGTCTGACGTAATGGCGGCTATTTACAAACTTGGACATGTCGAATAGGACCCAATGGATTTTTAGAAAATACGGATAAATGGCAATAATGTGCATGATCAATAAGACTATATCCCATAAGTATGATAGTTTTTGGTTATTGTGGTAACTTTTGTAGTGGCCTAAATAAAACGATGTGCTTTTTGTGTGCGTTTAAAATTGACGATGTTTTGGTCTGACGTAATGGCGGCTATTTACAAACTTGGACATGTCGAATAGGACCCAATGGATTTTTAGAAAATACGGATAAATGGCAATAATGTGCATGATCAATAAGACTATATCCCATAAGTATGATAGTTTTTGGTTATTGTGGTAACTTTTGTAGTGGCCTAAATAAAACGATGTGCTTTTTGTGTGCGTTTAAAATTGACGATGTTTTGGTCTGACGTAATGGCGGCTATTTACAAACTTGGACATGTCGAATAGGACCCAATGGATTTTTAGAAAATACGGATAAATGGCAATAATGTGCATGATCAATAAGACTATATCCCATAAGTATGATAGTTTTTGGTTATTGTGGTAACTTTTGTAGTGGCCTAAATAAAACGATGTGCTTTTTGTGTGCGTTTAAAATTGACGATGTTTTGGTCTGACGTAATGGCGGCTATTTACAAACTTGGACATGTCGAATAGGACCCAATGGATTTTTAGAAAATACGGATAAATGGCAATAATGTGCATGATCAATAAGACTATATCCCATAAGTATGATAGTTTTTGGTTATTGTGGTAACTTTTGTAGTGGCCTAAATAAAACGATGTGCTTTTTGTGTGCGTTTAAAATTGACGATGTTTTGGTCTGACGTAATGGCGGCTTAATTACAAATTTGGACATGTCGAATAGGACCCAATGGATTTTTAGAAAATACGGATAAATGGCAATAATGTGCATGATCAATAAGACTATATCCCATAAGTATGATAGTTTTTGGTTATTGTGGTAACTTTTGTAGTGGCCTAAATAAAACGATGTGCTTTTTGTGTGCGTTTAAAATTGACGATGTTTTGGTCTGACGTAATGGCGGCTTAATTACAAATTTGGACATGTCGAATAGGACCCAATGGATTTTTAGAAAATACGGATAAATGGCAATAATGTGCATGATCAATAAGACTATATCCCATAAGTATGATAGTTTTTGGTTATTGTGGTAACTTTTGTAGTGGCCTAAATAAAACGATGTGCTTTTTGTGTGCGTTTAAAATTGACGATGTTTTGGTCTGACGTAATGGCGGCTTAATTACAAACTTGGACATGTCGAATAGGACCCAATGGATTTTAGAAAATACGGATAAATGACAACAATATGCATGATCAATAAGACTATATCCCATAAGTTTGATAGTTTTTGGTTAATGTGGTAACTTTTGTAGTGGCCAAAATAAAACGATGTGCTTTCGGTGTGTATTTAAAATGACGATGTTTTGGTCTGACGTAATGGCGGATTAACCAGAACATGTCGAATAAGTTCCAATACTACGATACACACATGCGCATAGCCCGATTTACCTCCGCTCGCGTGTGTTTGATAGGAGACACGACGCTCTCGATAAGGGATATGCTTGAGTGGTCACGAATAAAGGGAGCCACCATGTGTACGGGGAAATAGCGATGTTACTAATCTCTCTGTATATATGTCTCTGATGAAAGTAAATAAAAAAAATGGCTTAGCTGATAATAATTTTCTGGTTACGGGTGCTGATGTTTCTATAAGATATAAGTAAAAAGAGTATTTTACTTATTTTTGAATTATGTTTGCGGATGTAATACAATGTGAAGATATGTGACACGTTTCGCTCTGATGCGTTGATTGACACTCACTGTACCATTTGTGGGCGTGGTTTTAGAATCATGGATTGTGATTGGTTCGTAGCGTTGGCAATATTACTCGTGTCAGCGATCAAATGTTTAAAACATAATTATGGTTACACAATTCAAATCAATACCATTTGCTCACCCTTGAATCGATATACAAATTCTTTATCACATTTACATGTGTATAAAGCAATAGAGTTTGTACTGCAAGACGAGGTTCGGGCGTTTTGTGTGGCGTGATGCGATGGAGACGGGTACGAAAACTCTATGAGGTAGTGCTTGTTTTAAAAACACCAGAAATATTTTGTCTAAATTGATAATCATCCCACGTACTGATGCCTTACTAGGTATACTTGTGATAATTGACGTCCGTGAGAGTAATAGCAGCTAGGACACGAGTTCGTTGCCAATTAATAAAAATTACGTATGACTTCATGATCATTCAGCCAATCTACGGCTACACTGTATTTTACGTTTTCTCAAAATCCGAAGGAGCATGTAAATGAATTGTTACATGGTAAAACAATTAGTACAGGTAAAGGTGAAAGGTCGCAAAACTCTGACCACGACCACGTCTCCAGCTGTGAGTCTTCACACCTTTTCCTACGATCTTAATCCCCTACACTCGCCAGGCCCCGGCCGGTGGTGGCCGGTGGAAACACCCGAGTTGAAACACGGGGCGTACTTAATCCCCTACACTCGAGTGACACTCGTAACCCTGAGGGTGAAAGAGAACCATAACACCTGACGCGTACTGTACATGGATAAGACAACAGGCTGAGCCTATATGGTTCTTTCCAAACAAACAAAAAACAAATAGTTCAGCTACTTACTGTTCCCTGATCAATATAAATAGTTGTATTTTGTAATAATAGTTCATTAAGAAAATTATATTGATATTGGAAAGGAATAAAACTGAAACATTCGAGAAAAGAAGGATTTGTATTATACAGTAAGTACAGTACAGTATAGAATCTAAGTTGATCAATACATAATAAGCACGTGAAAAGATTTGAATATGCCGCATTCACAGAATAAGGCGACTTTCAGATTATATGATGTGTATTGATAATTCATGAGGGATCAACGTCTCAATAACTATTTTATGTTCAATACTGAGGTAGGGTAGCTCGTTAATAGAACAATGAAGGCGGTTACTTTATACCAAGTCACGTGACTATTGTGTAATTTGGGATACAAAAAGTAACACGTGAAACATAGTGTATATGATTTTTGATGATATTTCATGACAGAAAATCGCATTATTACTGAAATCTGAATCCATGAGATATTTGGGTTGGCCAATGTATAATGATTCAATACACAGTAATCACGTGATAAGATTTGAATATGCCACAGTCACAGAATCAGGCGCTTTTCAGATTATATGATGTATATTGATAATTCATGAGGGATCAACGTCTCAATAACTATTTTGTGTTCAATACTGAAGTAGGGTAGCTCGTAAATAGAACAATGAAGGCGATTCCGTTATACCAAGTCACGTGACTATTGTGTAATTTGGGATACAAAAAGTAACACGTTAAACATAGTATATATGATTTTTGATGATATTTCATGATAGAAAATCGCATTTTTACTGAAATCTGAATCCATGAGATATTTGGGTTGGCCAATGTATAATGATTCAATACACAGTAATCACGTGATAAGATTTGAATATGCCACAGTCACAGAATCAGGCGCTTTTCAGATTATATGATGTATATTGATAATTCATGAGGGATCAACGTCTCAATAACTATTTTGTGTTCAAAATTCAAAAATAACATCAATACTTTATTGGCCTATAATTCATGTACAGACCATTACATCAAGATTACATCAAGATATATAAGTAAATGGATAAGACAACAGGCTGAGCCTATAGACTAGACTAGACTAGACTAGACTAGACTACACTACACTACACTACACTACACTACACTACACTACACTACACTTGACTTGACTTGACTTGACTTGACTTGACAATTGTGTAATTGGGGATTCAAAAATAAAATATCAATACTTTATTAGCCAATAATGCATGTACAGACCATTATATAAAGATTACATCAAGATATATACATACATGGATAAGACAACAGGCTGAGCCTATATGGTTCTTTCCAAAAAAACAAAAAACAAATAGTTCAGCTACTTACTGTTCCCTGATCAATATA
>NW_022981720.1:0-7403 GCF_902652985.1 Pecten maximus
GATTTCTTGTTTCCCGGATATTTGACCACAATTAAAAAATCCCAAATTTTTTAGAGTCATTGTGAAAACGAAGGATTTTTTTCAAGCGCTAAATATGCAATACATGTATTTATTCTGTTCTTAACCAATGCCTTACCAAAATAAAATTTTATTTTCTTATTTTTTTCATAAGGAAAAAAAAAACTGCATTGATTTTTGCTTTTAAAAACCAAGGGGAAAAATTTTAAGAGATCAAAAAATATAAATTTTTCCTTAACTCGGGTTGAAATTTTTTTAATTGTTTTTTAAAAATAGTGTTTTTGTATAGCAATTTGAAACGCAAGTCTTTAAAAATCCTTTTTCTTTTTTTTTTTTTTCTTTTTTTTTTCAAATTCCCCTTTTTTAAATATTACGTTGCCTAAGGTTTTGATCATTTTTTTTCCTTTTATCATATTCCTTTAAAGACTTTTTTATCTTCAAATTCCTATATTAATTGTTTATTTGAAAGGTCCCGTTTGGATTTGATCATAAGTCATGGATAGACTCTTTAATTTTGATTTCTTTTGTGTTTTTTTTCTTTTAAACAGTGAAAATCAAATGAAATAGTAAAAACCCCTTTGAAATATTTCGAATTTTTAGATATTTAAATATGGTTCCGGCAAATGTGCGAATTATTCATTTTAAATTTATTAATTAAGAAGATCCGATGAAAAATTTTTCTAGTTGTAATTTTTTAATAACAGTACAGAAAAAAATCCCCATAATTTTGTAAAAAACCATTCCAAATTTAACTCAACGCATTGTGAGAAAAGTATTGATATTCCATCCTCATTTATATAAATTTTTTTACTGTTTAATCAAAATTTTCCAAGCCGAAATAATCCCCCGGTTAATGCTATTTTTTGTACATTAAAAGAAATCAGATGTGTAAAAAATTACTAAGAATGTATCCCTTTGATTTTTTTTGTTATTTATGTTTCAAACGTTATTCCCACTGGGGGTTTTACCTGGATTGAAACGTTCGAAGTTAAAATGATTGATACTACAGAGTGTTTTTGATTTACTTGATCCCGGACATATTGACCACAATTAATAAAACTACCAATGTTTTTAACAGTTTTAATAAAAATCGAAGGATTTTCTTCAAGGCTAAAAAAAATGTCATATACGGATGTTATTTGTTTTTTAAACCAAAGGGGCCCTTTACCAAAGAAAGTTTTTTTATTTTATCAGAAGGAACAAAAACCTTTTTATCATGATTTGGAAACAATGGGAAAAAAATTTAAAAAGACAATAAAATTGAATTTTTTTCCAACCACGTTTTTTAATTTTTCTATTTGGTTTAACAATGTGTCCTTGTTGCATTTTGAAAAAGAACAAGTCTTTAAAAAATCCTTTCTTTTTTCTTCTCTCTTTTTTTCAATATCAACCAGTTTTAAATATTTACATTCCTTAGATGTGATTCGTCATTTATTTCTTTATCATATTGTCCTTTGAAAGACATTTTGCTATCTACTTTCACTATATATAAGTTTGTACTATTGACAATGTCTTTGTTTGGATATTGACTCATAATGTCATGGATATGATTTCATTCATTTCTGATTTCTCTTGTGTTATTTTCCTTTTTCTATATTGCAAATCATATTGAAATTATACTAACACATTTTCAATAATTCCAATTTGTTAGATAGCTTAAGAAGTGTGTTTCGGACAAATGTACGTAATTAATCATGTTAAGTATTAAGTTAAGAAGATACAGATAGAATAATTTTTCTAGCGGGAACTTTGTCACATAACAGTACAGAAGAAAAATCCATCAATTTCTGATAAAATCGTTTCCTATTCAACTCAACTATGTCATTTGAGAAAAGTATTGATATCATCCATCCTCAGTGATATAAATTTTTGATTGTATGAGATCGAAATTTTCCAATGCCGAAATAATCATTCAGGTACAATATGCATATGTTTTAGTGACATTAATAGTTAAATCAGATGATTGTAAATAATTATCTAATGAATGATATCCATGTGTATTTTTGATGTAAATTTTATGTGTCGATCTTTTTCATTCCTCACTGGATTTGCCTGGATCTGAAAACAGACTGTAAGTAATAATTTATTGATACTACAGAGTGTTCATTGATTTACTTGATTCCCTGGATATATTGACCACAATTAATAAAACTACCAATGTTTAACGAGTCCTTGATGAAATATCGATAGGATTTTCTTCAAGCGCTAAATATGTCATATATCACTGTATGTTATTCTGTTTCTTAACCAATGCCTTCACCATAATGAAATGTATTTCTTATTTTATCAGTAAGGAACAAAAACTGCATTGATCATGCATTTGAAACCAATGGGAAAACATTAAAGAGATCAATAAATATGAATTTTTCCTTAACTCAGGTTGTAAATTTTTATTGTTTTTACACATATGTGTGTTTGTATAGCAATTTGAAAACGAACAAGTCTTTAATAAATCCTTTCTTCTTTCTTTTTTTTTCTTTTTTTTTCAATATTCACCTGTTTAAATATTTACGTTGCCTAATGGATTTGATCATGTTTTATTCCTTTATCATATTGTCCTTTAAAGACATTTTGCTATCTTCAAATTTCACTATATATAAGTTTGTTCTATTTGACAAGGTCCCTGTTGGATATTGACTCATAATGTCATGGATATGACTTCATTAATTTCTGATTTCTCTTGTGTTATTTCCTTTTCAACAGTGCCAATCAAATTGAAATAGTACTAACACCTTTGCAATATTTCGAATTTTTTAGATAGCTTAAATAGTGTGTTCCGGACAAATGTGCGTAATTATTCATGTTAATTATTAAGTTAAGAAGATACAGATAGAATAAGTTTTCTAGTTGTAACTTTTTCACATAACAGTACAGAAGAAAAATCCCTCATAATTTCTGATAAAATCCATTCCAATTGAACTCAACATGTCATTGTGAGAAAAGTATTGATATCATCCATCCTCAGTTATATAAATTTTTGACTGTTGAGATCAAAATTTTCCAATGCCGAAATAATCCTTCCGGTATAATATGCATATGTTTTAGTGACATTAATAAGTTAAATCAGATGATTGTAAATAATTATCTAATGAATGATATCCATGTGTATTTTTGATGTAAATTTTATGTTTCAATCTGTTTCATTCCTCACTGGATTTGCCTGGATCTGAAAACAGCGAGTAAGTAATAATGCATTGATACTACAGAGTGTTCATTGATTTACTTGATTCCCTGGATATATTGACCACAATTAATAAAACTACCAATGTTTAACGAGTCATTGATGAAATATCGATAGGATTTTCTTCAAGCGCTAAATATGTCATATATCACTGTATGTTATTCTGTTTCTTAACCAATGCCTTCACCATAATGAAATGTATTTCTTATTTTATCAGTAAGGAACAAAAACTGCATTGATCATGCATTTGAAACCAATGGGAAAACATTAAAGAGATCAATAAATATGAATTTTTCCTTAACTCAGGTTGTAAATTTTTAATTGTTTTTACAAATATGTGTGTTTGTATAGCAATTTGAAAACGAACAAGTCTTTAATAAATCCTTTCTTCTTTCTTTTTTTTTCTTTTTTTTTTCAATATTCACCTGTTTAAATATTTACGTTGCCTAATGGATTTGATCATGTTTTATTCCTTTATCATATTGTCCTTTAAAGACATTTTGCTATCTTCAAATTTCACTATATATAAGTTTGTTCTATTTGACAAGGTCCCTGTTTGGATATTGACTCATAATGTCATGGATATGACTTCATTAATTTCTGATTTCTCTTGTGTTATTTTTCTTTTCAACAGTGCCAATCAAATTGAAATAGTACTAACACCTTTGCAATATTTCGAATTTTTTAGATAGGTTAAATAGTGTGTTCCGGACAAATGTGCGTAATTATTCATGTTAATTATTAAGTTAAGAAGATACAGATAGAATAAGTTTTCTAGTTGTAACTTTTTCACATAACAGTACAGAAGAAAAATCCCTCATAATTTCTGATAAAATCCATTCCAATTGAACTCAACATGTCATTGTGAGAAAAGTATTGATATCATCCATCCTCAGTTATATAAATTTTTGGCTGTTGAGATCAAAATTTTCCAATGCCGAAATAATCCTTCCGGTATAATATGCATATGTTTTAGTGACATTAATAAGTTAAATCAGATGATTGTAAATAATTATCTAATGAATGATATCCATGTGTATTTTTGATGTAAATTTTATGTTTCAATCTGTTTCATTCCTCACTGGATTTGCCTGGATCTGAAAACAGCGAGTAAGTAATAATGCATTGATACTACAGAGTGTTCATTGATTTACTTGATTCCCTGGATATATTGACCACAATTAATAAAACTACCAATGTTTAACGAGTCATTGATGAAATATCGATAGGATTTTCTTCAAGCGCTAAATATGTCATATATCACTGTATGTTATTCTGTTTCTTAACCAATGCCTTCACCATAATGAAATGTATTTCTTATTTTATCAGTAAGGAACAAAAACTGCATTGATCATGCATTTGAAACCAATGGGAAAACATTAAAGAGATCAATAAATATGAATTTTTCCTTAACTCAGGTTGTAAATTTTTAATTGTTTTTACAAATATGTGTGTTTGTATAGCAATTTGAAAACGAACAAGTCTTTAATAAATCCTTTCTTCTTTCTTTTTTTTTCTTTTTTTTTCAATATTCACCTGTTTAAATATTTACGTTGCCTAATGGATTTGATCATGTTTTATTCCTTTATCATATTGTCCTTTAAAGACATTTTGCTATCTTCAAATTTCACTATATATAAGTTTGTTCTATTTGACAAGGTCCCTGTTTGGATATTGACTCATAATGTCATGGATATGACTTCATTAATTTCTGATTTCTCTTGTGTTATTTTTCTTTTCAACAGTGCCAATCAAATTGAAATAGTACTAACACCTTTGCAATATTTCGAATTTTTTAGATAGCTTAAATAGTGTGTTCCGGACAAATGTGCGTAATTATTCATGTTAATTATTAAGTTAAGAAGATACAGATAGAATAAGTTTTCTAGTTGTAACTTTTTCACATAACAGTACAGAAGAAAAATCCCTCATAATTTCTGATAAAATCCATTCCAATTGAACTCAACATGTCATTGTGAGAAAAGTATTGATATCATCCATCCTCAGTTATATAAATTTTTGACTGTTGAGATCAAAATTTTCCAATGCCGAAATAATCCTTCCGGTATAATATGCATATGTTTTAGTGACATTAATAAGTTAAATCAGATGATTGTAAATAATTATCTAATGAATGATATCCATGTGTATTTTTGATGTTCATTTTATGTTTCAATCTGTTTCATTCCTCACTGGATTTACCTGGATCTGAAAACAGTCGAGTAAGTAATAATGCATTGATACTACAGAGTGTTCATTGATTTACTTGATTCCCTGGACATATTGACCACAATTAATAAAACTACCAATGTTTAACGAGTCGTTAATGAAATATCGATAGGATTTTCTTCAAGCGCTAAATATGTCATATATCACTGTATGTTATTCTGTTTCTTAACCAATGCCTTCACCATAATGAAATGTATTTCTTATTTTATCAGTAAGGAACAAAAACTGCATTGATCATGCATTTGAAACCAATGGGAAAACATTAAAGAGATCAATAAATATGAATTTTTCCTTAACTCACGTTGTAATTTTTCTATTTGTGTTTACACATATGTGTCCTTGTATAGCATTTTGAAAACGAACAAGTCTTTAATAAATCCTTTCTTTTTTTCTTCTCTCTTTTTTCAATATTCACCAGTTTAAATATTTACATTTCCTTATGGATTTGATCGTCATTTATTCTTTTATCATATTGTCCTTTGAAAGACATTTTGCTATCTACTTTCACTATATATAAGTTTGTACTATTTGACAATGTCTTTATTTGGATATTGACTCATAATGTCATGGATATGATTTCATTAATTTCTGATTGATCTTGTGTTATGTTCGTTTTCTACATTGCAAATCATATTGAAATTATACTAACACCTTTGCAATATTTCTAATTTGTTAGATAGCTTAAATAGTTTGTTCTGGACAAATGTACGTAATTAATCATGTTAATTATTAAGTTAAGAAGATACAGACAGAATAATTTTTCTAGCTGTAACTTTGGTCACATAACAGTGAAGAAGAAAAATCCATCATAATTTCTGATAAAATCGTTTCCAATTGAACTAAACATGTCCTTGTGAGAAAAGTATTGATATCATCCATCCTCAGTGATATATTTTTGATTGATGAGATCGAAATTTTCCAATGCCGAAATAATCCTTGAGGTATAATATGCATATGTTTTAGTGACATTAATGAGTTAAATCAGATGATTGTCAATAATTATCTAATGAATGATATCCATGTGTATTTTTGATGTAAATTTTATGTTTCGATATTTTTTATTCCTCACTGGATTTGCCTGTATCTGAAAACAGAAAGTAAGTAATAATTTATTGATACTACAGAGTGTTCATTGATTTACTTGATTCCCTGGATATATTGACCACAATTAATAAAACTACCAATGTTTAACGAGTCCTTGATGAAATATCGATAGGATTTTCTTCAAGCGCTAAATATGTCATATATCACTGTATGTTATTCTGTTTCTTACCAATGCCTTCACCATAATGAAATGTATTTCTTATTTATCAGTAAGGAACAAAAACTGCATTGATCATGCATTTGAAACCAATGGGAAAACATTAAAGAGATCAATAAATTATGAATTTTTCCTTAACTCAGGTTGTAAATTTTTAATTGTTTGTTACAGAATATGTGTGTTTGTTATAGCAATTTGAAAACGAACAAGTCTTTAATAAATCCTTTCTTCTTTCTTTTTGTTGTTTTCTTTTTTTTTTCAATATTCACCTGTTTAAAATATTTACGTTGCCTAATGGATTTGATCATGTTTTATTCCTTTATCATATTGTCCCTTTAAAGACATTTTGCTATCTCAAATTTCACTATATATAAGTTTGTTTCTATTTGAAAGGTCCCGTTTGGATATTGACTCATAATTCATGGATATGACTTTATTAATTTCTGATTTCTCTGTTATTTCCTTTTTACAGTGCCATCAAATTGAAAAAGAAACACTTTGCAATATTTCGAATTTTTTTTGATCTTAAATAGGTGTTCCGGACAAATTGCGTAATATTCATGTTAATATTAAGTAGAAGATAGATAGAAAAAGTTTTCAGTTGTAACTTTTCACATAACAGTACGAAGAAAAATCCCTCATATTTGATAAATCCATTCAATTGACATGTCATTTTATTATATCATCAATCTGAATATTGGATTTTCCATGGAA
>NW_022981721.1:0-7397 GCF_902652985.1 Pecten maximus
AAGTAAATTTTTGATGTTGATAATCGCATGTTATACATATTGATTCCATAAAAGGGTTAATACAAGTATTAAAAGGATTCGAATTTAAGCTTGATATAAAGTATTGTACATCCAAACTGATACATGATGAGAGTGAAACTTGCACGTAATCTTTGTTATTTTCAGTGTTACCTGATGAAATTCCAAGACATATCATATCCCAGAGAACTTAAACATCTGTCTAATGATTCTGTATAATTTCAGAATGTCAGGCAAAATGCCATAATTGCAATTTTTTTGAAAATGAATTAATTCATAACTACGTAATTTAGGAACCATATCATACCTTTGAACAATCTTTATCAAATAGCAATTATTGATACAATATTCAATAGCTCATATGTGTCTGGCTTCTTTTAAGCGACCTTTTTATATGTTTTATATAACTCAGTATATGATATTCATACCAAGAAACATGTGGTTTATAAGTTGTCCAATCAATATTTTCCAGATTAATTAATATGGTATATATATATATATATATAGATATATTGTAATCTTAAATATGGCTCTAGTGAATATGTCACACGATTCTGTTGTTGATAACATAAGTATTTTTCTATCAAATAATAAAACCGATGAAATGCTCTTAACATACACAACTGTCTGTTATTCTTTTGTGTATTTTAATGTTAGACACGAATGAAATGACATCCTTTCTTTTGCAATTAAGAATGCGATATTACCAAAGTATGGTCGTCTTCTAACGAACCATATCAACTGTAAAAATAAAATGCTTCTATTTCATACACATTTTAAAAACGTATATCACATGAAATGATTGCTTTTCAATCCATACTTTGAAATACATTATCGATCAACATTTTGATTGTGATTGATAGTTAACGCTTTCAACTGTTTATATTGAAACACCTGTGATACATGGTTTGAAAACAAAAATATCTAAACATGGTTTTTTTATCAAACATGACAACAGGAAGTAAGTTATAGTTTTGTCCTTACGAAACTGGACCTTTCATATTCCTTAATATCAGTTTGATAAACAGGTAGACCCAATTTCAATTCATATAATATCATCGATAGTTGAAATTTTGATATTGACATATGTTATAGTAAAAGATTATTGTTGAAATATAGCATGCGATGTAGTTAATTTTGAAAATAAAACTTCAATAGAATGCAGGTTTAACGCAATTGGTTATTAATGCCTTATTTTAGTTATAAAATTAACATATAAATGTCCTCATGAAATACAAATTGTCAAATTTTTATATTGTATTGATCAGATATGTAATTATTTTTCATCCCCTGACTACGGTGAACCTGACCACAGTGGTAAGTAATACGTTTGTTTCATGTCTGATAATACGCATATTCCTACATATTGATTCCCCAAAATGGTGATTTAATACAATTATTAAAAGGATTTCGACACTAAAAGCTTTGATATTAGTATTCATTGATAAATCAAAACTTAATAAACGATGAAAGTGGAAACTTGAACCTAATTTAATGTTGATCAAATTTAGTTTTACCTGATCAAACTAAATACAGATCAAATCCCCGAGAACATACATCTGTCTAATGATTCTGTATAATTTCTGAATGTCAGGCAAAATGCCATAATTGCAATTCTTTTGAAAATGAATTGATTCATAACTACGTATTTTTAGGAACAATATCATACCTTTGAAACAATCTTTATCAAATAGCAATTATTGATACAATATTCAATAGCTATATGTGTCTGGCTTCTTTTAAGCGACCTTTTTATATGTTTTATATAACTCAGTATCTGATATTCATAACAAGAAACATGTGGTTTATAAGTTGTCCAATGAATATTTTCCAGATTAATTAATATGCTATACATATATATATTGTAATCTTAAATATGGTTATAGTGAATATGTCACATAATTCTGTTGTTGATAACATAAGTATTTTTTTTCTATCCAATAATAAAACCGATGAAATGCTCTTAACATACACAACTGTCTGATTATTTTTGTGTGTATCTTTTAATGTTAGACACAAATGACATGATATCACTTCTGTTGCAATTAAGAATGTCGATATTACCTAGGTATGTCGTTTTCTAACGAACCATATCAAGTGTAAAAATAAAATGCCTCTATTTTCATACACATTTTAAAAACGTATATCACATTGAAATGATGCTTTCAATCCATACTTTGAAATACATTATCGATCAACATTTTGATTGTGATTTGATAGTTAACGCTTTCATCCGTTTATATTGAAACACAGTGATACATGGTTTGAAAACAAAATATTTAAACATGCTTTTTTATCAAACATGACAACAGGAAGTAAGTTATAGTTTTGTCTTTTACGAAACTGGACCTTTTCATATTCCTTAATATCAGTTTTATAAACAGGTAGACCAAATTCAATTCATATAATATCATCGATAGTTGAAGTTTTGATATTGACATATGTTATAGTAAAAGATTTATGTTGAAATATAGCATGCGATGTAGTTAATTTTGAAAATAAAACTTCAATAGAAATGCAGGTTAACTGCAATTTGGAGATTAATGCTTTATTTAGATATAAAATAAGAATTAAAATGCTACTCATTCCATACAAATGATTCGATAATAAACTTTTTTTATACTTCATTGATCAGTTATTTTATTTTTTCATCACTCTGCTATGGTTGAAACCGATTACAGAACGTAAGTAATACTTTGTTCCTATGTCTGATAATACGCATATTATACATATGATTCCATAAAAGGGTGATTAAATACAAGTATTAAAAGTATTTCGACATTTAAAGCTTTGATATTAAAATGTATTGATACATCAAAACTTGATACATGATGGGGAGTGAAACTTGCACGTTAATCTTTTGTTTATTTTTCAGTGTTACTTGATCAAATTCCAAGACATATCAAAATCCAAGAGAACTAATACATTTGTCTAATGATTGTGTATAATTTCTGAATGTCAGGCAAAATGCCATAATTGCAATTCTTTTGAAAATGAATAATTCAAAACTCCCGTAATTTTGGGAAACCCATCCCCATCCCTTTGAAAAACTTTATCAAATAGAAAATTATTGAACAATTTTTAAAAGGGTTTAAATTGTATCTCCCTTTTTAAAGGGACCTTTTTATAGTATTTTTTAACTCGGGATAGAATTCATAACAAGAAAAAATTTGGTTTAAGTTGCCCAATGAATTTTTTCCAGTTTAATTAATTTTTGGTATTTTTAAAATTAAATTTTTTTAAAAATTTTAAAATTTTTTAATTTTAAAATATGGCTCCCAGGGAATATGTCACACGATTCTGTTGTTGATAACAAAAAGTATTTTTCTACAAATAAAAAAAACCGTTTGAAATGCTTTTAAACCCTAACAATGTCTGATTTTTTTTGGGGTATCTTTTAATGTTAGACAAAAAATGAAATGACTCCTTTCTTTTGAAATTTAAAAAAGGGTCAAATTTTTCCTAAGTATGTCGTATTTAACAAACCATATAACTGGTAAATAAAAGGGTTCTATTTTCCCTAACATTTAAAAAAGTAATTTACATTGAAATGATTGCTTTTCAATCCATACTTTGAAATACATTATCGATCAACATTTTTGATTGTGATTTGATATTTAACGTTTTTCAACCGTTTATATTGAAACACCAGTGATACATGGTTTAAAAACAAATATTTAAACAGCTTTTTTATCAAACATGACAACGGGAAGTAAGTTATAGTTTTGTCCTTTACGAAACTGGACCTTTTCATATTCCTTAATATCATTTGATAAACAGGTAGACCCAATTCAATTCATAAATATCATCGATAGTTAAAGCTTCGATATTGACATATATTACGTAAAAAATCCATGTTGAAATATAGCGTAGGATGTAGTTAATTTTGAAATAAACTTCAATAGAAATGCAGTTTAACTGCAATTGGAATTAATGCTTTTTTTAGATAAAAATAAGCATTAAAAGCTACTCATTCCATACAATGATCCGATAATAACCTTTTTTTATACTTCATTGATCAGTTATTTTTTTTTTTCATCCCTCTGGCTACTGTGAACCCGATTACAGAATGTAAAATAATACTTTAGTTCCTTTGTCTTTATAATACGCCCTATTGATACATATTGATTCCATTTAAAAAGGGGAATAAAACAAATATTAAAAGGATTTGACATTAAAAGCTTTGATATTAAAATGATTGATAAAATCAAACTTGAAACATGATAAGATGAAACTTGCACTTAAACTTTTGTTTATTTAATCTGTAACCCCGATGAATCAACAACAGTCCGCGTCCGGTATGGTCCCCAATCACCGCCACAGGGGCGAGGTCTAATCCCTTCCACTCACCGGTCGTTGCATGTCGGTTGAAACACCGGTTGACCCCGGCTCAAAACCCGAGGGGGTCACCTGTTTACTGACACCGCCGGACCGGTGTGGAAGAGTGTTGGGGATTAGTGGAACAAATTTCCTGATTCATGATTGACAGGTACACTGCCGATACCGTGATGTGTTTGTTGGAACATACCTTGTCGTACAGTACAGGTACTCTGTAGCGGACTTACATTTTGTACTTACAGTATCCAGAAAGTGATATATCTGATATACACGTCTCTGCAGTATCCCAGCCCGGTGTTGAGAAAAAGGGAGATATGTTTTATGTAATGAAATCACGATCTATACTAGCGATACTACAGATGTTTTGTTTTGAAAATGTACGGTACTATACACTCCAAATTATGTACGTTTTTAGTTTTTTAAAATCCTAGCTAGATGAGTACCATAAAGTTTACCGGGAAATCGAAAAAACCAAAACACGTACATTTAACGATATTTGCCGCCTTGGTGTTTGTGGTTATTTATAGCAATATCGTGATTGGAGCGCGAGCGAGTAATCCCGCTCGGCTTTCGATTGACTTTGAAGTAAGTCTTGAAGATTAATATAATAATAATTTAACTAAAAAAAAAAAAAAAGCATCTCACACTTCTGTCTGTTTATGTCCCCCATTGAACACTACACACCTGGCCTATCGTAACACTACCATCACAAAGAATCCGGGATCTCGGAAAAACAAAAATAGTATCATGAAATCTGATACGTATATATCCTGATATCCCACAAGTCTCTGATGAAATGCAACTAAACAGTTTAAAACATCCTTTCGTAATATTCCGAGGTGGCATATTGAACAGAAAATATGTTATGGGTACTAGTTATCGAGTGTGCTGACTTCACGTACTGTACACTTATAATATGTAAAGAGCCACGATATAATTATTACAATTTGACAGTTTGAGTATGAGTGAGTTTAAAGTAATTTTTTTCCGAATGTTAAATAAACAAAGAGTTGTCATGGTATCTTTATGAAAACTTGATGAAGCATATATGCTCATAAACCGCCTTTTTACTACCGGCCGCTAATTATATAATTAGTAATTAACCGATGATTCCAGACACGCCCGCAGCTCTATCACACGCCTCGGTACTTCAATGTACAGGCAGATACAATGTACGTTTTATTGTATATTTACATAGATTCATATTAATTTCTGGTAAACTAAAAAAAATATTGGACGCATTACCAGAAACGCGTTTTAGGGATAAATAAAAATGCTTTTTCCCCGTAAAACTGGTGCATGGTACTTTTATCGGACCCAGTCAAGCATATCCCTTACGAGAAGGCCTTGTCCCTATCACACCGCGAGCACAGGGTAAATCGGTCTTTGCTCATGAGGGTATCACTTCGGGGCAAATAGAGCTACTTATCTCTGTTATATATGTTTCTGGTATTTCAAATTGTAGGCACCTTTTCATTAAAATTTTTGATTTTTTCACAAGTTAAGGGAAATGTGCAATTAAAAAAAAATTAAGAACACAAAAGATACATTTTTGTTACGGGGGCATGCATCAATAACTAGTTAATATCGTCACGATCAAATGTTTAAAACATAATTATGGTTACACAATTCAAATCAATACCATTGCTCATCCTTGAATCGATATACAAATTCTTTATTACATTTACATGTACATGTGTAAAAAAGGGTTAGAGTTTGTACTGCAAGACGAGGTTCGGGCGCTTGTGTGGCGTGATGCGATGGAGACGGGTACGAAAACTCTATGAGTTAGTGCTTTTTTTGGAAAACACAAGAAATATTTTGTCTAAATTGATAATCATCCCACGTACTGATGCCTTACCAGGTATACTTGTGATAATTGACGTCCGTGAGAGTATAGCAGCTAGGACACGAGTTCGTTGCCCAATTAATAAAATTACGTATGACTTCATGATCATTCAGCCAATCTACGGCTATACTGTATTTTTCGTTTTCTGAAAATCCGCAGGAGCATGTAATGAATTTTTACATGGTAAAACAATCAGTACAGGTAAAGGTGAAAGGTCGCAAAACCTGACCACGACCACGTCTCCAGCTGTGAGTCTTCACCACCTTTTCCTACGATCTTAATCCCAACACTCGCCAGGCCCCGGCGGTGGTGGGCCGGTGGAAACACCCGAGTTGAAAACACGGGGCGTACTTAATCCCCTACACTCGAGTACCTCGTAACCCTGAGGGTGGAAGAGAACCATAACACCTGACGGTACTGTTCAATCCCAGAGACCTTAAACATCTGTCTAATGATTCTGTATAATTTCAGAATGTTTAGGCAAAATGCCATAATTGCAATCTTTTGAAATGAATTAATTCATAAAATACGTATTTTAGGAACCATATCATACCTTTGAACAATCTTTACAAATAGCAATTATTGATACAATATTCAAAAGCTCATATGTGTCTGGCTTCTTTTAAGCGACCTTTTTATAGGGTTTTTTATAACTCAGTATATGATATTCATACAAGAAACATGTGGTTTATAAGGGCCAAAGAATATTTTCCAGATTAATTAATATGGTATATAATATATATTGTAATCTTTAAAAATGGCTCTAGTGAAAATGTCCACCGATTCTGTTGTTGAAACATAAATATTTTTCTATCAAATAATAAAACCGATGAAATGCTCTTAACATACACAATGTCTGATTATTCTTTTGTGTATCTTTTTTAAAGTTAGACACAAAGAAAAGACATCCTTTCTTTTTCAATTAAGAATGTCGATATTACCTAAGTATGTCGTTCTACGAACCATATCAACTGTAAAAATAAAATGCTTCTATTTTCATACACATTTAAAAAACGTATATCAAAATTTAAATGATTGCTTTTCAAACCATACTTGAAATACATATCGATCAACATTTTTGATTGTGTTGATGTTAACGCTTTTTAACTGTTTATATTGAAACACCTGTGATACATGGTTTGAAAAAAATTTTAACATGTTTTTTTTTTGCAACAAAAACAAGAAGGTTTTT
>NW_022981722.1:0-7383 GCF_902652985.1 Pecten maximus
TTATCTGGTCACTCTTAGCTGAATCAAACCAAACCAAAAATGGTTTCCGCCAGGGGAGAGGACCCAAGACCTTCCACACAGGGACGAACGCTCAGTTAACGGTCGAAATGAGACAATGTCAAGGGGAGACATTAGAAAAAAGAAAGTACTTACGATCATGCAGATGCAATTCTTACGCTGTACCTGCACTGAGAAAAAAAACTGTAAGCTGAACGACGATGATCGTTGCCGATAAATCTATGCTTTAGCATATATTATAAGCAACACGTGCTACTTTCTCGTCTATCGAAGAGCCGTCTGTGTATATGAGTGTGTAAAAGGAAAATTATAAGATAATCTCCGAAAAAGGGCGCGCTTACAAACCGCAGCCTACTGAAATACATGCATTTCTTAAATGGCCATAGCTATTTAAAGGACGATATGATACATCGTCGTTAAAAGCATAATTATACTCGATTGATAAAAAGAATAGTTTCGGGTCGTCCATTTTATACAATATGAAATGTCACATACTTTACAATATTACCAGCCTCCAGATGTTAAATATTGTACAATATTACCAGCCTCCAAAAGCTACATACTTTGCAATATTACCAGCCTCCAAAAAGTTGACGTTCTCCTTTTTTTAATCTTTAATACAATGTAAATAAATAAACGATTGCACCCCGAAGACATTTTATCGTTCCCCATATCTACGTATTGTGAGCAACTTTTTGTTAAAAAGCTAAATTTATTTGTGTTAGTTAAGATTTCTGTGCCAAAGAAGTCATTTTGAGTAATCGTTGACAATAAATGTGTGCGCTGTAGCATCTTTAAATAATATAACACAAAACAATTTCGCTTACGAGATCAGCTGATTACGCTTGTTCGACTGATATACATATATGTACATCCCAATGTCACATTTGTGATTTACAATTGAAAGAATTTGGAATGAAACAGAAGAATAAATAGAGGTTCCCCAACGAGTGGAGATTGTTTATAATTTTTATCCAACTCTCGTTAGTTAATTTTCTATTTTTGAAAAGACACGAGCTTTAGCGAGTGTCTTTTCAAAATTAGAAAATTAACTAACGAGAGTTGGATGAAAATGATAAACAATCGTCACGAGTAGGGAACTTGTTTATCCCATAACTTCTTCAATTACAAATGTAAGCTTGTCAAGTTCAAATTCTCCCAACGTAGCAACTAAATTCCGTGAACCAAATCACTACGCGACAAAATATAGGTCGGTATGAACGAAAGCTTATCTATTTTTAGATGCACGACTCATATTTTCTGTACTATATTTGTAAATGATGATATTTTACAAAACTAAATATTAGTTTGACAATCCTTGTGTCTGTGTGATTTATTAATAGATAACTTGTTTAAATGACTCCGCTCAAAATATTCGAAGACGACACCATCATCGCGAAGTCGAAGGTCACCGCTGAATATTAGACTAATCATTGTCAGATTCAATTATCGGTCCTATCCTGGATTTTGTAGGCATGCTATTACTGGTCATTCAAGACACCGTGCATTTCAACAAATATTTCGGAAACCGAACTGGAGTGCTGAGCAATATGTATTTCACGTTTGTCAGTTAGTTTACACGAAATGTCACCAGTTTACTGACATGAGACAAATGTTCCAAGATGATTTTTACATTTCTGTGTTTGGGATAAATATATTCGTAATAAAGGTAAGTGGAATGATAGGAAAGTGTTTAGGTACAATATCCGTACCGAATGACACCAAACTAGGCCTAAAAGGGAAGCTCTAGGCTTCGGCCTACGTTAGATGCCGCAATCGTTTCATTGAAATGATTCAAAAGGGGTCCACTGCATATCTAGAATCAAGGGGGGGGGGGGGGGGGGGGGGGGGGGGTCAGTTTTGGTGCCCTAGGGTAAGCTGGCGTAATTTCGACCACGTGGGTATTTCCGACCACTTTTGTTAAGTATCTCATACTGTAATAAATATACATATGAAATTGTACTAGTTTGGCGAATAGTACTCGTTTTCACTTCTGTTTGTCGTAAGCAGTTTCCATGGCAACTACTGTGTATCAAACTTTAAAAAATCTCGCGTGATTTTGCGTTATTCTGCTGACATCCGGTCATAAAGTTGAAAGCCGCGAATTTCAGAAGGTAAGTGTTATAGCCATGCTCTGCTCCATTTGAGATTTAATGCAAGTTTTTGATATCTTGTCGATGTAATGTGTTTGTATAAGTTATGTCCGCATTGTTTACTTCATAATTATATGCACTTTTAAACTAAAAGTTGAAATAAATAACGATTATTTGAATTTTTTTGAGCGGTCGAAATTACCCCTATGTGATTTATATAGATGGCTTAACTTCGACCACCTGCTCTACGAATAATTTACTAAAATTGATGTCGTAGCCTAACATTCTTCAAAACTGTATACCACATATTGATGGATTTAAAAAACTAAATATTCTATAAACTATTTCATAATTTTCATATTTCATTACAGGTCTTTGGTCAAAATGCCACGAAAATCGAAGAATATCTACATGCAGTACACAACAGAGGCGTTAGATTCAGCGGTTTCGGCAGTGCGCAGTGGGCACCTTAGTCTTCGCAAGGCCTCAAAGAAGTATGCTGTGCCAAAAACTACATTGATCGACCACGTTTCTGGACGGATCGAGTCTGGGGCGAGGCCAGGGAGGAAACCATACTTGACTCCAAAAGTAGAAGAAGCACTAGTTTCGAAAGTCATCAGTGCAGCTGACAAGGGCTTCGGAATGTCCAAGTCCCAACTGATATTATGTCAATCTGCTCAGATTCCGCTACAGAAAAATGTTCCAGTGGACGATTGGTGGAGAGGGTTGAAACGCAGGCACCCTGAGCTAGTTCTCCGTAAACCGGAGAGGCTATCAACATCTCGTATTAGAATGTTGAACAAGCCTGTCATTGACAGCTTCTTTGTTGATCTTAATAAAGTTGTCACTGAACTGAACCTCCAAAAGAAACCCCATCTCATTTGGAATGCCGACGAGACAGGCAAACAATTTGAACATTCACCAAGCAATGTCTGCACCAAGAAAGGAACAAGGGCTCTGCAAAGTAGGACCAACAATTCTAGGGAAAATGTAACCATTCTTGCCTGCATCAATGCCACCGGAAATGCCATGCCCCCACTATGTGTTGCCAAAGGGAAAACACGAAAATGTTTACAATCTTTCAATACAGTAGATGCCCCAGATGGTACCTTATGGACTTACCAAAACAAGGCGTGGATGTGCGATATTCTCGGGGACGAATGGTTTAACAACGTTTTCCTAAAGCACTGTGGTCCAGAACGACCTCAGTTGTTAATAATGGATTCGCATAGCTCACACGAAGTTCTTTCTCTGTTGGAAAAAGCAAAACAGGAAAATATCCACATTCTGGCGTTGCCTCCCCACTGTACACATGCACTACAACCACTGGATAAAACGGTTTTTGGACCTTTTAACAAAGCTTATAATCGGCTTTGTTCAGAATTCCTCGCTGCAAATCCAAACCATGTGGTAAATAAGGCATCGTGGCCTCGCCTGTTCAATGGGGCATGGACAGCAGCAATGACGAGCGCTAATATAACGAAGGGCTTCAAAGTGTGTGGCTTGTATCCAGTGGATCGTTCCCAAATTCCTGATTCAGCTTTCCTCCCATCATCAGTCTATGATACACCATTAAGCGATCACACTCAACCCAAAGACGGAAGTTCTTCCGGGACATCTCTTAATGCTTCTTTCGTTGAAAGTACAGCCACAACATCTCCCCGCCTGGTATCCCAAACAATTCCTGACTCAGCTATAGCATCACAAACAGCTATATCTCCGATTTCGCCCGAGTCTCCGTCACATGTACCTGAAACAAATCCTATCTCTGTTTCTACGATTTCGCCCGAGTCTCAGTCACATGTACATGAAACAAATCCTATCTCTGTTTCGTCAGCGGCAGCTTCCCCTGGTGCCTATGAAGGAGTCAATATTCCCAACGAAGATATAGAACCTTTGTTACAAGCACTTGCCACTGGAGCAGTGTCTGTACACGAAACAGAAGAAAAGGAAAATTTGAGTCTGGAATATACAGTTTACGATGATATTGAAAACATGTTTAGATTACCAACGCCGGTGAAGAAAACTACCGCAAAAAAGACCGTAACAAGTCATCGTTTACTGACCAGTAACGAGGTTATACAAGAAAAACAGAGAGCAAAAGAGTTGAAAGAAGAAAAAATGAAAGCAAAGGAAGAACGACAACAAAAAAGAAACATCAATAAAGCAGCAAAAGAAGACAAAATGAACAAGAAACGCCGTGTTAAGAAGGAAAATGTGTTAGACAAAATTTGCTTCATTTGCCTGGGGGAATATACCATAGGCTGCAAAGAGCTAGACTGGGCAAAGTGTGGATCATGTAAGAAGTGGATGCATTTGGAATGCATTCCCACTTCACATGAAGTAAATGTACCATTCCAGTGTCATCTTTGTGGTTAAGATCACATTGTCGGTATACATGAATATATCAGGCCTCGAATTTGACATTTTTTGTCACTTGCTAAAAACAGCAAGTGCCCAAAATTTCTACTTGCTAAAATACATTTTTACTTGCTATTAAGCCTTCGTTTGTATTTAAGGATGTATATTAATATACATGTACTTGTTTCTGTAGTATAAACATTATATTAATATCTAACCACATATTTTCGTTTGAAATCAATTTATTAACAGTAGCATGCATTGTAATACAGTCTCAGATACAATCAGTTTGTAAACTGAAGAGTCAAGTAAAGTTGATTAAGAAGAGAAGATATAATATATTAGCATTTATTAGCATGAAATAATGGACGCAGGCTTGCAGCCTCTATATCCATATCAATATCAATACATAGTATAATGTAAATATTTCCTTCGTAATTAATGGCTTTATATTAGTTCCTGTACATTCATGAATAAAAACGGTTATTTTTCCAATGATCATCTAACATTATTTCAAATTTTATGACATAATCAGCATCGACAACAAATTGTGGCAAGCTATTCCATAAATCAATAACTCGGTATCCTATTGTTTTATTTGCATTTTATGCACTTTTTAACTTTGAAGAACTTATCCTGAAGAATTAAAATATATATTAGTTTAAACATTGAAAAGTAAACTACAATGTAAAAGTATTGAAACATTTTAATGAATTTACATGTATAGTAGTATATATTATGAAAAGCCCAATACACGTAAATGTGTTTCTGACATCCAGTATCCTATTGTTTTATTTGTATTTTATGCACTTTTTAACTTTGAAGAACTTATCCTGAAGAATTAAAATGAACAAGAAGGTATCACTTAGTGTGAGCAAATTCTTATAAGTGGTCGTAATTATTTATTTATTTGATTTATGTTCGATCTTTATGAACATCTGTCGTACCATGTAAATCATGCCGATCTGTTGAACAAAGTCTGGTCGCTGTCGGTTCGGTTACAAAATGTCTGGTATTCGCGTACATCAAAAAGTGAACATTTGAATTGTAAATGAATAACAAAAATCATAGATTTCCTGAAGAAATCTCTTTCCGATAACGATCAGATTGGCCGCAGATGACGACCTCCGATCTAGGTTATTTCCTAACCTGAATAATGTGTAGTGATCTCAATTATAGGCGCAATCATATGCTACCGAACGTACAGCGTAAATCCTTCGTGTTTACCTCATTATAATATGAAATGCGTGTCAAAAGTAAAACTCGTCGGTTAAACAAATAAATCGTGTTTTTCATTTCTTCTTTGAAATTGATTTTGAGAATGAATCATTATTCTTGTTGTGGTCGAAATTGCCCATGTGTGGTCGCAGTTACCCTGATATGGTGGTCGAAGTTACCCAAACAGTGGTCGACATTCCCCCGATAGACCTATATGGTTTTAATATTGAATTAGCATCCATTTGGGGAAAATCACTTTGGTTAACAGCTATGTATGCACAGGAAGGATAGGTCGCTTTTATGAAACCGGCGACAAGGTCAAGAACGATAACTCCAATTGCAGGCTGGACGGTAGATCCAAAGGTGGTCGAAATATGACCACTCTACCCTAGCTATAGGCCCTATCTCGCTTTCGTGCGACTCAAACCCCAGATTAATCGACATTTCCATGAGGACACCTCCCTCACCCAGTTATGTTGAGCACCGACAAATCTACAAAACGTGTACTGCAGGTAGGGCGTAAGAATTGTACCTGCTGCCCCCATTGCATGATCGTAAGAGGCGACTAAATTTGGGATCTTATCTTTTCTCTTCTTTCTTACAAACTTTCTTCTTCCTAATGTCGCCCTTGACAATGCCTCACTTTTGGCCTTTAGTTGAGCGTTCGCCGCTGTGAGTAAGGCTTTGGGTTCTGTCCCCTAGCCGAGACATACAATAGTCTTTAAAAATGGCAGTTGCTGCTCCTGCTTAGCGCTCAGCATATTAGGAGTGGAACGACTGGTTCGCCCGTTGTCAGTATAATGTGACCGGATGGGGTGTGCTGCTGGGTGTCTTCGGCAGTATGCTTCAGTGAGGTACTGCCCTGCAGGTAGGGCGTAAGAATTGTACCTGCTGCCCCCATTGCATGATCGTAAGAGGCGACTGAATTTGGGATCTTATCTTTTCTCTTCTTTCTTACAAACTTTCTTCTTCCTAATGTCTCCCTTGACAATGCCTCACTTTTGGCCTTTAGTTGAGTGTTCGCCCCTTGAGGAAGGCTTTGGGTTCTGTCCCCTGGCCGAGACATACCAGAGTCTTTAAAAATGGTAGTTGCTACTCCTGCTTAGCGCTCAGCATATAAGGAGTGGGACGACTGGTTCACCCGGTGTCAGTATAATGTGACCGGGTGGGGTGTGCTGCTAGGTGTCTTCGGCAGTATGCTCCAGTGAGGGAGCACTATAAATCGGCAAAAGTTCCGGCCTATCACAAGGAGACTTAACACGAACATACCGCAGCCTCCAAAAACACACATACGCACTCCTCACACGCATGCATGTCGCACGCACGGGAGGCCGTCCTTAAATGACCTTAGCTGTTAAAAGGACGTTAAACTAAATAAACCAAACCAAACCAAACCAATTCAGTGAGGTAGCACTATAAATCGGCAAAAGTTCCGGCCTATCACAAGGAGACTTAACACGAACATACCGCAGCCTTCCAAAACACACATACGCACTCGCCACACGCAGGCATGTCGCACGCACGGGAGGCCGTCCTTAAATGATCTTAGCTGTTAATAGGACGTTAAACAAAATAAACCAAACCAAGTGTCCATGTAATGTTTATCTTTTGGAAGACAGGCGACAAAAAAAATGAATAGAAGTGAGAGTAGTAAAAAAAAGTCCTTAGTCAAAGGCCAGAGGTCAGCAATAGG
>NW_022981723.1:0-7426 GCF_902652985.1 Pecten maximus
ATTTTTTTTTAAATTAGCAACTATGGATAGTTTCTGTCACATGTAGCATCATATCCACAGGTATTTCGCCACTAAATCTGACCTTCACAGTTATGTTCTAATGATAACAGCGGTCTGGGTGATCAGATATATGGAAACCTAACATTCCACGGTGACACAAACAATCTTATTACATGTTTTCACATTCCATTTAAAGTTGTCTTATCGTTTCACCTGTCATTTTGTTCTACATATAGAGAACAAATCAACAGAATACAGAGTGATAATGATCGGATTCAGAATCATGGACTGACCCCATTAACAGTTCGCATGAATACTGAAATGTACCAACGAAAATTCTCTAGGGAATTGTGTGTAAGTAAATGCATCACCCGGAAAGACTTTGTACAAGTAATGAAACAGATATTGACAGCTAGCAGATCCTATCTGTGTAGACACACTGGCACTGATCCAGTATTAATGTTACAGGCAAAATACAACCAATCCATCTTTAGACTGGCTCATCAAACATAGGTACACAACAAAATGTTCAAAGATGTCTTGAAAAGAGGGGAACCACAAAAATAATACTTCATCAAAAAGAGTTACCACAATGAGGTATAATTTGTATGGGGTATAAGTTTGTATGGGGTATAGAGTTTGTGGTGAGGTCATACGTTTGTATGGGGTATAAGTTTGGGGTATGGGGTATCAAGTTTGTATGAGGTATAACGTTTTGTATGATGTACAAGTTTGTATGGGGGTCACGTTTGTATGGGGTCCTCACGTTTGTATGGGGTATACGTTTGTGTGAGGTCTACCGTTTGTGTGGGGTATCCGTTTGTCTGGGGTCTCAGTTGTGTCTGGGGTCTACGTTTGTCTGCGTCTCCGTTTGTGTGCGGTCTCCGTTTGTCTGCGGTCTCCGTTTGTGTGGGGTCCCCGTTTTTCTGCGGTCTCCGTTTCTTTCGGGTCTCCGTTTGTCTGCGGTCTCCGTTTGTCTGCGGTCTACGTTTGTGTGAGGTCTCAGTTTGTCTGGGGTCTCCGTTTGTGTGCGGTCTACGTTTGTCTGGGGTCTCCGTTTGTCTGCGGTCTCCGTTTGTCTGCGGTCTCCGTTTGTGTGCGGTCTCCGTTTGTCTGCGGTCTCCGTTTGTCTGCGGTCTCCGTTTGTCTGCGGTCTCCGTTTGTCTGCGGTCTCCGTTTGTCTGCGGTCTCCGTTTGTGTGCGGTCTCCGTTTGTGTGCGGTCTCCGTTTGTCTGCGGTCTCCGTTTGTCTGCGGTCTCCGTTTGTCTGGGGTCTCCGTTTGTCTGGGGTCTCCGTTTGTCTGGGGTCTCCGTTTGTGTGGGTCTCCGTTTGTGTGCGGTCTCCGTTTGTCTGGGGTCTCCGTTTGTCTGCGGTCTCCGTTTGTGTGCGGTCTCCGTTTGTCTGGGGTCTCCGTTTGTCTGGGGTCTCCGTTTGTGTGCGGTCTCCGTTTGTGTGGGGTCTCCGTTTGTCTGCGGTATCCGTTTGTCTGCGGTCTCCGTTTGTCTGGGGTCTCCGTTTGTCTGGGGTCTCCGTTTGTCTGGGGTCTCCGTTTGTCTGCGGTCTCCGTCATGTCTGCGGTCTCCGTTTGTGTGGGGTCTCCGTTTGTGTGCGGTCTCCGTTGTCTGCGGTCTCCGTTTGTCTGGGGTCTCCGTTTGTGTGCGGTCTCCGTTTGTGTGGGGTCTCCGTTTGTCTGCGGTCTCCGTTTGTCTGGGGTCTCCGTTTCTCTGGGGTCTCCGTTTGTGTGCGGGTCTCCGTTTGTCTGCGGTCTCCGTTTGTCTGCGGTCTCCGTTTGTCTGGGGTCTCCGTTTGTGTGCGGTCTCCGTTTGTCTGCGGTCTCCGTTTGTGTGCGGTCTCCGTTTGTCTGCGGTCTCCGTTTGTCTGCGGTCTCCGTTTGTCTGGGGTCTCCGTTTGTCTGCGGTCTCCGTTTGTGTGCGGTCTCCGTTTGTCTGGGGGTCTCCGATTTGTCTGGGGTCTCCGTTTGTCTGCGGTCTCCGTTTGTCTGCGGTCTCCGTTTGTCTGCGGTCTCCGTTTGTCTGGGTCTCCGTTTGTCTGCGGTCTCCGTTTTGTGTGCGGTCTCCGTTGTGTGCGGTCTACGTTGGTGTGCGGTCTCCGTTTGTCTGGGGTCTCCGTTTGTCTGGGGTCTCCGTTTGTCTGCGGTCTCCGTTTGTCTGCTGTCCCCGTTTGTCTGGGGTCTCCGTTTGTCTGGGGTCTCCGTTGTGTCTGGGGTCTCCGTTTGTGTGCGGTCTCCGTTTGTGTGGGGTCTCCGTTTGTCTGGGGTCTCCCGTTTGTCTGGGGGATCTCCGTTTGTCTGCGGTCTCCGTTTGTGTGCGGTCTCACGTTTGTCTGCGGGTCTCCGTTTGTGTGGGGTCCCCGTTTTTCTGCGGTCTCCGTTTCTTTCGGGTCTCCGTTTGTCTGCGGTCTCCGTTTTGTCTGCCGGTCTCCGTTTGTGTGCGGTCTCCGTTTGTCTGGGGTCTCCGTTTGTGTGCGGTCTCCTTTTGTCTGGGGTCTCCGTTTGTCTGCGGTCTCCGTTTGTCTGCGTCTCCGTTTGTGTGCGGTCTCCGTTTGTCTGCGGTCTCCGTTTGTCTGCGGTCTCCGTTTGTCTGCGGTCTCCGTTTGTCTGCGGTCTCCGTTTGTCTGCGGTCTCCGTTTGTGTGCGGTCTCCTTTTGTGTGCGGTCTCCGTTTGTCTGCGGTCTCCGTTTGTCTGCGGTCTCGTTTGTCTGGGTCTCCGTTTGTCTGGGTCTCCGTTTGTCTGGGTCTCCGTTTGTGTGGTCTCCGTTTGTGTGGGTCTCCGTTTGTCTGGGTCTCGTTTGTCTGCGGTCTCCGTTTGTCTGGGGTCGTTTGTCTGGGTCTCCGTTTGTGTGCGGTCTCCTTTGTGTGGGGTCTCCGTTTGGTCTGCGGTCTCCGTTTGTCTGCCCGGGCTCCGTTTTTTTCTTGGGTCTCCTTTTGTCTGGGGTCTCCCTTTGTCGCTGGTCTCCGTTTGTGTCGGTCTCCGTTTGTTTTCGGTCTCCGTTTTTTGTGCGGTCTCCCTTTGTCTGCGTCTCCCGTTTGTCTGCGGTCTCCGTTTGTCTGCGGTCTCGTTTTGTCTGGGGTCTCCCGTTTGTGTGGTCTCCGTTTGTGTGGGTCTCCGTTTGTCTGCGGTCTCCGTTTTGTCTGGGGTCTCGTTTGTCTGCGGTCTCTTGTCTGGGGTCTCCGTTTGTCTGTGGGTCCTCCGTTTGTGTGCGGTCTCCGTTTGTGTGGGTCTCCGTTTGTCTGCGGTCTCCGTTTGTCTGCGGTCTCCGTTTGTCTGGGTCTCCGTTTGTCTGGGTCTCCGTTTGTCTGGGTCTCCGTTTGTCTGGGTCTCCGTTTGTTGCGGTCTCCCGTTTGTGTGGGTCTCCGTTTGTTCGGTCTCCGTTGTCTGCGGTCTCCGTTTGGGTCCGGTCTCGTTGTCCGGTCTCCGTTTGTGTGCGGTCTCCGTTTGTGTGGGGTCTCCGTTTGTCTGCGGTCTCCGTTTGTCTGGGTCTCCGTTTTCTTGGGGTCTCCGTTTGTGTGCGTCTCCCGTTTTGTCTGGGGTCTCCGTTTGTCTGGGTCTCCGTTTGTCTGGGGTCTCCGTTTGTGTGCGGTCTCCGTTTGTCTGCGGCTCCGTTTTTCGGTCTCTTTGTGTGCGGTCTCCGTTTGTCTGCGTTCGTTGGCATCCGTTTGTCTGCGGTCTCCGTTTGTGTCTGTGGGTCTCCGTTTTGTCTGCGGTCTCCGTTTGTTGCGGTCTCCGTTTTGTCTGCGGTCTCCGTTTGTCGGGTCTCCGTTGTCTGCGGTCTCCGTTTGTCTGCGGTCTCCGTTTTGTCTGCGGTCTCCGTTTGTCTGGGGTCTCCGTTTGTTGCGGTCTCCGTTTGTGTGGGTCTCCGTTTGTGTGCGGTCTCCGTTTGTCTGCGGTCTCCGTTTGTCTGGGGTCCCGTTTCTGTGCGGTCTCCGTTTGTCTGCGGTCTCCGTTTGTCTGCGGTTCTCCGTTGTTGGTTCCCGTTGCGGTCTCCGTTTTGTCTGGGTCTCCGTTTTTGTCTGCGGTCTCCGTTTGTCTGCGGTCTCCGTTTGTCTGGGGTCTCCGTTTGTCTGGGGTCTACGTTTGTCTGCGGTCGCCGTTTGTGTCTGGGTCCTCCGTTTGTGGTGCGGTCTCCGTTTGTGTGCGGTCTACGTTTGTCTGCGGTCTCCGTTTGTCTTGCGGTCTCCGTTTGTCTCGGGTCTCCGTTTGTCTGGGGTCTCCGTTTGTGTGCGGTCTCCGTTTGTGTGCGGTCTCCGTTTGTCTGGGGTCTACCGTTTGTCTGGGTCTCCGTTGTCTGCGGGTCTCCGTTTGTCTGGGGTCTCCGTTGTGTGGGGGGGGTCTCCGTTTGTCTGGGTCTCCGTTTGTCTGGGGGTCTCCGTTTGTGTGCGGTCTCCGTTTGTCTGCGGTCTCCGTTTGTATCGGTCTCCGTTTGTCTGCGGTCTCGTTTGTCTGCGGTCTCCGTATTGTCTGCGGTCATCCGTTTGTTGCGGTCCTAAGGTTGTGTGCGGTCTCCGTTTGTCTCGGTCTCCGTTTGTTGCGGTCTCACGTTTTGTGTGGGTCTCCGTTTGTTTCGGGTCTCAGTTTGTGTGGGTCTCCGTTTGTGTGCGGTCTCGTTTGTCTGGGGTCTCCGTTTGTCTGGGGTCTCCCTTTGTGTGCGGTCTCCGTTTTGTCTGGGTTCGTTTGTCTGGGTCTCCGTTTGTCATGGGTTCCGTTTGTTGGGGTCTCCGTTTTGTGTGGGGTCCCGTTTTTCTGGGTTGTTATTTCGGGTTAGTTGTCTGAGGTATAGTTTGTTTGTTTATGGGGTATCACGTTTGTGTCGTGACGGTTCCGTATGTCCTTTGTTGGTTCCGTTTTTCTGAGGTTACCGTTATTTGGGTAGTTGTAACGTTATTGTTGGGTATCAGTTTGTTGCAGGGCTCCGTTTGTCTGGGGTCTCCGTTTTGTGTGCGGTTCTTTTGTATGGGGTCTCGTTTGTCTGCGGTCTCCGTTTTGTCGCGGTCTCGTTGTGTGCGGTCTCCGTTTGTGTGCGGTCTCCGTTTGTCTGCGGTCTCCGTTTGTTTGCGGTCTCCGTTGTCTCGGTTCCTTGTTGCGGTCTCCGTTTTTGTTGGTCTCCGTTTGTCTGGGGTCTCCGTTTGTCTGCGGTCCTCTTTCTGGGGTCTCCGTTTGTCTGCGGTCTCGTTTTGTCTGCGGTCTCCGTTTGTGTGGTCTCCGTTTGTCTGCGGTCTCCGTTTGTCTGGGTCTCCGTTTGTCTGCGGTCTCCGTTTGTTGGTGTCTCCAGTTTGTCTGGGGTTCCTTTGTCTGGGTCTACGTTTGTCTGGGTCTCCGTTTGTGTGCGGTCTCCGTTTGTCTGGGTCTCCGTTTGTCTGCGTGTCTCGTTTGTTGCGGTTCTCCGTTTGTCTGGGTCTCCGTTTGTCTGCGGTCTCTTGTCTGGGGTCTCGTTTTGTCTGGGGTCTCCGTTTGTGTGGGGTCTTTTTGTCTCGGGTCTCCGTTTTGTCGGTCTCCGTTTGTCTGCGGGTCTCCGTTTGTGTGCGGTCTCCGTTTGTCTGCGGTCTCCGTTTGTCTGGGTGTCTCCGTTTGTGTCTCGTTCTGTCGTCTCGTTTGTCTGCGGTCTCCGTTTGTCTGCGGTCTCCTTTTGCTTCGGGTCTCCGTTTTGTTGGGTCTCCGTTTTGTGGGGTCTCCTTGTGTCGGTCTCCCTTTGTCTGGGTCTCCGTTTGTCTGGGTCTCCGTTTGTCTGCGGTCTCCGTTTGTGTGCGGTCTCCGTTTGTCTGGGGTCTCCGTTGTGTGGTCTCCTTGTGGGGTCTCGTTTGTCTTGGCGGTCTCCGTTTTCTTCGGGTCTCGTTTGTGTGCGGGTCATCCGTTTGTCTGGGTTCCGTTTGTCTGGGGTCTCCGTTTGTCTGGGTCTCCGTTTGTTGCGGTCTCCGTTTTCTGCGGTCTCCGTTTGTTCCCGGTCTCCGTTTGTCTGGGGTCTCCGTTTGTTGGGTCTCCGTTTGTGTCGGGGTGCTCCTTTGTGCCCCGTTTTTTCTGCGGTCTCCGTTTTTTGCGGTCTCCTTGTTGGGTTCCTTTTGCGTTCCGTTTGTTGCGGTCTCCCGTTTGTCTGGGTCTCGTTTTGTGTGCGGTCTCCGTTTGTGTGCGGTCTCCGTTTGTCGTGCGGTCTCCGTTTGTCTGCGGTCTCCGTTTTTGTCGGGTCTCCTTTTGTCTGGGGTCTCCGTTTGTGTGGGTCTCCGTTTGTGTGCGGTTCCGCGTTTGTCTGGGGTCTCCGTTTTGTCTGCGGTCTCCGTTTGTTGGGTATCCGTTTTGTCTGGGTCCTCCTTTGTCTGGGTTCCGTTTTGTGTGGTCTCCGTTTGTGTGGCGTCTCCGTTTGTCTGGTCTCCGTTTGTTGCGGTCTCCGTTTGTCTGCGGTCTCCGTTTGTTGCGGTCTCCCCTTTGTTGGGTCCCCCGTTTTGTCTGGGGTCTCCGTTTGTCTGGGTCTCCGTTTGTCTGGGTCTCCGTTTGTCTGGGTCTCCTTTGTTGGGTTCTCCGTTTGTGTGGGTCTCTTTTTTTTGCGGTCTCCGTTTGCTGGGTCTCCGTTTGTTGCGGTCTCCGTTTTGTGGGTCTCCGTTTTGTCTGGGTCTCCGTTTGTCTGGGGTCCCGTTTTCTGGGGTCTCCGTTTGTTCCCGGGCTCCCGTTTGTCCCCGGTTTTCTTTGTCTGCGTCTCCTTTTTGTGCGGTCTCCTTTTTTTGGTCTCCGTTTGTCTGCCGCTCTCTTTGTCTGGGTCTCCTTTGTCTGGGGTCTCCGTTTTGTTTGGTCCCCTTTTTTTGGCAGTTCTTTTGGTACTTTGTCTGGGTCTACGTTTGTTGGGTTCCTTTGTCTGGTTCGTTTGTTGGGGATCTTTTGTGGGTTAGTTTTGTTGGTCTGTTTGTCGCGTTTCGTTTGTCTGGGTTCTTTGTTGGGTTCCGTTTGTTGCGGTTGTTTGTTGGTCTCTTTTTGCGGTCCGTTTTTGCGGCTCCTTGTCTCGTCCCGTTGTTCGGTTCCCTTTGTGTGCGGTTCCGTTTGTCTGGGTCCCCTTTGTGGTCTCCTTTGTCTGGGGTTCCGTTTGTCTGGGTCCCCGTTTGTCTGGTCTCCGTTTTGTGGTCCGTTGTCTCCGTCTCCGTTTGTCTCGGTCCCGTTTGTTGGTCCCTTTTCGGGTTCCGTCTGTGTTGTTGGTTCCGTTTGTCTGGGTTCCGTTGTGTGGTCCCTTTTCGGGTCTCCGTTTTTTCTTTGCGGTCTCCCTTTGTTGGTCTCTTTGTCCCGGTCCCTTTGTCTGGGTCCCCTTTGTTGCGGTCCCGTTTGTTGCGGGTCTCCCCCGGGTTTTCCGTTTGTCTGGTTCGGTGCTCCGTTTCTTTCCGTGTGGGGGTTCTCACGTTGTCTCCCGGGTCTCCGTTTTGGTTCTTTGGGTT
>NW_022981724.1:0-24107 GCF_902652985.1 Pecten maximus
GATAAAACTTTGCAATCATTAAATAAAATATGACTGAATTAAACACTTCAAAGTCATGTTTTAGACTTCTAAGTTAAATTAATCGTTTACTAGACTCTGAAAAAAATCAGCAACTTTTAAAATGGCTATATTTGTCTTCAGGACAACATGTGTATCAAGAACACGTAAAAAAAGGTTTTCTAAAAGTAAATGAAAGCTGAAAAGCAATTACAAATTAGCTGTGCCAGCAGTAACATAACGGAAAGTTACAAGTTTGGTTAGATATTCATTTATCTTTCTCAAATTTGTACCAATACCAAGTTATAATCACAAGTTTGCAATAAATAACTGCTGAGTTGTAAAATATGTTGTTTGTTATTTGGGAAAATTCTGCTATTATTCTTATTTTTCTGTTTTGTTACCCATTCTGTTATGTTATGAAGCTATCCAGTCTAATCAAATAAAGAATTCACAAACATGATCCTAGCTCTACACTGATGGCATGGTCTCCCAGATGACTGCAATTGCACTCCACAAACCATGCAGGCAGTGTGCCCACATGGCATAAAAAAGGCTGACTTGGGCCTTTCATAACAGATGCAGCATTTAGGACCTCCGTCTGGAATCCGTAAGCTTACCTACATATACAAATAAAATATGAAAGTGATACTTAGCGTGAGTGACAGTATCTAATTCACAGAAAATTGTTTATTCTATTTATCTGTGAACAGTAATCTGATATTGTTGGCATGAATTTAACTATATGGGGCCAGGATGTATTAAAAAAAATTAATGATAACAATTTAATAATTAATAATTAATAATTATCATGTCTTTGCAAAATGTACAACCTACATAAATGTCTAAATGCTTTAATGGCAAGACATGCATAAAGAATGAAACTGCCGCTACAGAGATCTTTCTTAGACCTATAAAACTATTTATAGATCTCAACAGAAATTTTCAATTAATGTACAGTTACAAATAGCATTAAATGAATCTATATTTCCAAATTAAAAACTTACTGTTGGAGTACCTGCATCCGTGAATGACGCAGCTAAAGGTACCGGTACATGCACAGATGATGGTGATCCCCCCGATGCTTGTGATGGGGTGCCCAATGTCTGAATAAAAACAAAAAATATCAAATACATGTACAACATATTGAATAGTCGGGTCCTCCTTTGATTAAACTTGGTAGCCCTCTATCACAGCTTTCTAATAGCCCAATATCAGCTCTCTAGACCTCTTGTGAATGAGACAAAGTTGATTGAATGAAAAGGTTGATGCTGGACAGAACGTCCAGACGGACGTATGATGGATGCCACACCACAGCGGGTGAGCTAAAATCTTCACTAACTCGAAGAACTCACGACCATGTCAAATGCTTGAGTTATATTCATGGTATTCGACGCATAAGAGGTTGGTCATTGACCTTCAGTAAACTGTTCACAAACAATCGTCAATGACATTGTAATACATTATTATTCAACAGTATAAATATTAATATACAGAATTTTCGAAGGTTTACCCATTGATAAAATCAATCATTCAAATTCGTAATGGTTTGTACATGAGGAAGGTCAAAATCTCAAAGGTCAAAACCTGATTCAGCAATTAAATAGTGGATTATTTTAATACTATAGACATAAAGGAAACATGACATGTTTCTGTTAGAGGAATGAGGGGTCAGGTCTCTGAGTCTTTTTGTTAATTAAAAACCACAAAAAAGTTAATACAAGTATTTGTTAAATGTTAAAACTACATAATAATCTCACTACTTTAATCAGGCAAGACAATATGCATAAAAGAATGAAACGGCTGCTACAGAGATCGGTTGAATGGCTGACCAGTAGAGGCGGTGAGTGTTAGTGCTCCAGTTTATTAAGAATTATCTTGGAAAAATCTAAAATAGCAACACTCTCTCTTAAATGAACTTGTAGTCCGTGTAAATTTGGACCTCTCTATTACAAAAGTGGTGTTTTCGTTCGGCTGGATATTGTGTTTTTGGACTTGACATTTCCTATACATATTCGATATTGTACATGTGTGGTATTTTGACACGATGTCATTAGCACGTACAGGTAAAAATGTACCGAGTGACCGAATTCACTCGCCCATGGACATGAGTGGTGAGGCTCCCAACGGGAGTGGTGTTAAGCCTGATTCGGCGCACGAAGAAAATAATCTCACAAAACATTATACGTGCAAAGGCTTTGATGACATAGGGAAATGTTTTGTAAAACTCCACCTTCAAATATCTAATATACAAGAAGAAGTTGGGTGTCTTAAGACAAAAGTGTCCAATTTAGAACAATTCGCCGACCATACTAATGATAGCATAAGGACTATCCATGAACAGACCGTTCCAAACATTGAGGACAAAATCACAACAGTAGACAATGAGAGGGTCAAATTAGATATGTGGGGGAGGAAATGGAATTTGATAATTAGAGGTATCAAGGGTGATTTAAAAGAAACCCCACGAAATACTGAGAAGGCTGTCAGGCAATTTCTTATGAAAACCCTGAAAATGGAGGAAACTTTTTCGAACACCGTTCTCCTCACAGCAGTCCACAGACTCCCGGGAGGGTCCGAGGGATCTCGTAATATCATAATAAGGTTAAGCAGCCTGTTAGATCGGGATGACATCATGAACGCTGCATATAAACTTCCAAAAGGTTCCGGCTTTAGTGTCGTACCTGACCTGCCAAACAGTGTGAGTAAACGGCGATCTTCTTTACTGGAGAAACGTCGGAGGATGCCCCCCCAGGAGAGAATCAAATACAACCTGGTTTATCTTAAGGATTTCCCATTTGTGGACTTGGTCGAAAAACACCGAAGGTAATCGATCATTGTAAATGTGAAGGAACGTAGTATATTACTAAACCAGTGACTGAACTTGCTTAACTTCTGTTTTTTTTTTTTTTTTTTCATTAATATATAGTTATTATAAATGATTGTATACATATGAAATGTCTATACTAGTTTAGAATGGGTGTACTGTATGGTAATCAACCACTCTATAGTTTGAAAAATATGTGTTCAGATTTCTCTCTAAGAGTTTATAATAATGTCTTTGTACTACATATATACATATGTGTAAACTTGAATCAAATTTGCTCTTAATTAAAAGACTACTTACACTTTCTTTTAAGAATTATAATGTGGTCATAAGTACATTCGGACTTGCACATATATGGGTATGTAGTCTAACTTAAAGTACCGATATAATATGTCACATAAAATATGAACATATATTTTTACACTGACTGTCACTATAATTGTTCTTATAATACATTTTGTTATAGCTCAAGCAGATAATTCTAGCGATCTTAAAAAAATTGAATTATAACTTGCTCATTAAGTATATTTACACGAACACACTCCCATAGTGTGACTCGGCTTTTCACCTGTGTACGGGTATGCGACGACGCGCACGTGTTTCATCACATAATACATGGTGTTTATTGTTGACATGTTGTCGTAAGGAATGAAGTTTTCCTATGTGAATTCAGAAATGGAATATTCGTTTTTTGTTTTAAATATATCTTATAAAAGTGAGTCTCAAAATAATTCTACATCCTTCGTAATTTCTGAAGTACATTATTGTTAACATCCCTAAGAGTTGGTTCTGTGATCAAAAGATTCATGATTATTATTAACATTAATAATTATAATTAATTCTTAGTTAGTTTTACTACATGCTTGGTGTATATGCTTTACTAGATGTGTTTATAACAGTGTTGAAATAATGTTTGTTCAATTTATTGAAATATTTCCAGTGTTCAAATATACAGTTGAATTCAAATAGTTTAGAAAAAAATATTAAGCTGTTGATTGTATAAGTGATTCCCTTAAAGACAGATTTTATTATCCCACAAGTTACTCTATATATATATATAAAATATATTTCCTCATTTGATAGTTCATTTCCTTTTGGCAATTTATTTGAAAATACAAACAAACACATGATTTTCCATACAATGGATGTACTACATACTGTATGTATATAGTTATCAACCACTATATTGATTGAAAAACGTGTTCAGATTGCTCTCTACGAGTTTAAAAATAATGTCTTTGTACTGCACATAATTCTTGAAAAATCAAATTTGCTCTTAATTCAGAGACTACTTACACTTTCTTTTAATAATTATAAGGTGGTCATAAGTACATTCGGACTTACACATATATGGGTATGTAGTCTAATTTAAAGTACCGATATAATATGTCACATAAAATATGAACATATATTTTTACACTGACTGTCACTATAATTGTTCTTATAATACATTTTGTTATAGCTCAAGCAGATAATTCTAGCGATCTTAAAAAAATTGAATTATAACTTGCTCATTAAGTATATTTACACGAACACACTCCCATAGTGTGACTCGGCTTTTCACCTGTGTACGGGTATGCGACGACGCGCACGTGTTTCATCACATAATACATGGTGTTTATTGTTAACATGTTGTCGTAAGGAATGAAGTTTTCCTATGTGAATTCAGAAATGGAATATTCGTTATTTGTTTTAAATATATCTTATAAAAGTGAGTCTCAAAATAATTCTACATCCTTCGTAATTTCTGAAGTACATTATTGTTAACATCCCTAAGAGTTGGTTCTGTGATCAAAAGATTCATGATTATTATTAACATTAATAATTATAATTAATTCTTAGTTAGTTTTACTACATGCTTGGTGTATATGCTTTACTAGATGTGTTTATAACAGTGTTGAAATAATGTTTGTTCAATTTATTGAAATATTTCCAGTGTTCAAATATACAGTTGAATTCAAATAGTTTAGAAAAAAAAATATTAAGCTGTTGATTGTATAAGTGATTCCCTTAAAGACAGATTTTATCATCCCACAAGTTACTCTATATATATATAAAATATATTTCCTCATTTGATAGTTCATTTCCTTTTGGCAATTTATTTGAAAATACAAACAAACACATGATTTTCCATACAATGGATGTACTACATACTGTATGTATATAGTTATCAACCACTATATTGATTGAAAAACGTGTTCAGATTTCTCTCTACGAGTTTAAAAATAATGTCTTTGTACTGCACATAATTCTTGAAAAATCAAATTAGCTCTTAATTCAGAGACTACTTACACTTTCTTTTAAGAATTATAAGGTGGTCATAAGTACATTCGGACTTACACATATATGGGTATGTAGTCTAATTTAAAGTACAGATATAATATGTCACATAAAGTACGAACATCTAATTTTACACTGATGAATAGACTGTCACTATAATTTGTTATTCTAGTACATTTTGTTATAGCTCATGCAAATAACTCTAAGTATCTGATTTTTTTTTTTTTTTTTTTGTTTAAATTATAACTTCCTCATTAAAATATCTTTACACGAGCACGCTCCCATAGTGTGACTCGGCTTTTTCACCTGTGTACGGGTATGCGATGACGCGCACATGTGTCGGTTTATTGTTGACATGTTGTCAGTGGATTGATTGTAATGAATGAAGTTTTCCTTTGTGAATTTAGAAATGGAATATTCGTTGTTTGTTTTAAATGTCACATAGAAGTGAGTGTCAAAATAATTCCACACCCTACGTTATTTAGTAATATTCAAATAGTTTTAGAAAAAATAATCAAGCCGTTGATTGTGTAAGTGATTCACCTTAAGACAGTTTTTAGTATCGCACAAATAATTACTCTATCTGGCCTTTCAGCGTAAACATGAGAACTACAGTAACTGTATCTCATCTCTGACTCGAAATCTGAAAGAATTGTGTATATTGTGCATTTGTACATCTTCATGGAAGTATATCTAATCGTTTTGTAGTTCATTTCCTTTTGGGAATTTATTAGAAAATGCAAAAAAACACATGACTTTCCATATTTTTCTATCCTTTTTGTTGTTTTTATAGCTCTTTTTCCCTCTGTTCTCTTGACATGTATTTGTTGGAGCATAAATTCACCGGTCATTTTTTATTTATTTAATTTTTTTCTTATTTGGTTACATTTGATGAATTCTCATCACTCGTCTCAATAATTGCTAAAACCTACTTTACATTATAGTGTTTAAGCACTGCTGTATATACAACATTTACTTTCAGTTTTGTTCTATTGTATGTGAGATGTGTGTAAGTACTTTGATGCGTGACAGTAAACTATATTATAGCTATTTACTACCCATATTGCCTTATAAAAACCACTTGTTTGTACCAACTCAAAACCTTTCTTTATTGATACTATATGTAGCAATATTGTTTTTAAATTACTATTGATGAATCAACGAAATTGTTATGATGATTTATCAATCGTACATTTAAATGTAAGATCTCTTCGGAACAAGGTTGATCTTATTAATACTGAATTCTCTAATCATGATATTATATGCCTTACTGAAACTCACTTGAATGATGAAATAGATGATTCTGATTTACACATTGCATCACATCCTAACATATACCGTAAAGACAGACTAACACAGCATGGTGGTGGCATTATGATATATTCTAAAAATAACCTGCTAATAACTCATAGAACTGATCTTGAAACTGAAGACATAGAGCTTATTATCATAGAAGTTAGCACTTCCAGCAAAAAATTACTTCTCTGCTGCCTGTATAGACCTCCTAATGCAAGAATAGATTATTGGAATAAACTTGATAATATCTTGGATAATCTGTCCAACACTAATCTTAATATCATTATTACAGGTGACATAAATGTTGACTTTATAAAAATGAAATCTAATGCGCACCTTGCGAGATTAATTACTAAATATCAATTAAATAACTTAGTACAATCACCAACACGCATTACTAACACCTCTGCTACCTTAATTGATGTATTTATTACTAATAATGTAAATATTTTTACTTCAACACAGGTACTTTCTCCTCTTTGCAGTGATCACTGCCCCATTCTCGCTAACATTTGCTTCAAAACATTGAAAACTAAGTCATACAAAAAAACTACATTTAAATTCAGGGAAGCGAATTGGGAAGCAATTAATCAGGAGATAAGTAATAATGATTGGGATTCTATAATTAACAATACTAATAATATAAATGAAATTTATTCCATCATCACTAACAAACTAAACTCTGCTGTTAATTCCTATATACCTCACAAGACAATTCATGTACATCCTAATGACAAGCCATGGATGACTGGTGAAATTCGTCATAAATTAAGAACAAAAAATAGACTACATAGAATAGCTAAAGATAAAAACAGGGAACAAGATTGGGAAAGATTTAGAACTTGTCGAAATGATACCATTTCAATTATTCGACAAGCTAAAAGTAATTATCTTAAGAAACTTCAGAACTGTCTAGCTGACAAATCAACACATCCAAGAAAATGGTGGCAGATAGCAAAATCTATAGGTAAAATAACTAACACCAGTACTAATTCTAAACCTTTGAAATGTAATAATAAAATCTTTATCCACCCTCAAGATAAAGCCGAAGCACTAAATTCCTATTTTACTTCAATTGCATCCGATATTACTGATACTGACTTGCCTGAATTACCTCCCCTTTCTCCATTTGAACTTTCTAATATTATTATAACCAAACAAGATGTCTCTGACCAATTTAACATTCTTAACAAAAACAAACCAGCTGGTCCTGATGATATTTTACCTATAATTGTAAAGAACACTTCTGCATTAGTATATCCTCTAATGCTTTTATTTAATAAAACTTTGTCTACTGGTGAAATACCTGATGTACTTAAAACATCAAATGTTACTGCTCTCTATAAAGGTAAAGGAGATATCAGTGACCTCAACAATTATAGGCCTATTGCCATTACATCTATTTTAATCAAAATTTTGGAAAAGATTATTTTTAAATATTTATTTAACTATATATCAAGTCATAATATGTTAAGTGTACATCAGTCAGGATTTCAACCCAGAGACTCAACAACTAATCAATTAACTGATATTTATAATACTATAACTAGTAATCTGGACCAAGGCAAAGATCTACGTTTTGTTTTCTGTGACATAAGTAAAGCATTTGATCGGGTTTGGCATTTAGGACTTTTACATAAGCTAAAAAGTTATGGTATTAAAGGCAAATTATATAATTGGTTTAAAGCTTACTTATCTGACAGAAAACAAAGGGTAATCTTTGATGGTTATAAATCCAGGACCAAACTTATTTCTACAGGGGTTCCTCAAGGATCTGTCCTTGGACCATTTCTTTTCCTTTTATTTATCAATGATATTACTAACAATGTCAAATCTCATATAAAACTATTTGCAGATGATACCTCTCTCTATGTTGTAGTAAATGATAATAATGACCTTGAGTCTATATCTGAATGGGCAAAACGATGGCAAATTCTTTTTAATCCAAATAAAACTGTAGCTATGAATTTCACACGAAGACACACTAGTAATCACCCGCAACTTTCATTCAATAATACCCCAATTGTACAGCTTGATCACCACAATCACTTAGGTCTGACATTTAACAGTAAAGGCACATGGTCTGATCACATCTCTAATATTTATAGCAAAGCTAACTCCAGATTGAGTATCCTTCGAATTTTAAAAACTATTGTCGATAGGAACACCTTAAAAACTTTATATGTCTCCTATATTCGACCTATTTTGGAATATTCCGATGTAGTATGGGGTAACTGCACTAAATCTGAATCGGATCTGCTAGAAACAGTTCAATTAGAAGCTATGCGGATAATTACTGGTCTCAGACGTGGCACGTCCCATCACATACTCTATACTGAAACCCAACTTGAACCACTATTTATACGAAGACAAAATCATAAATTGATTTTCATGTACAAAATTCTTAATAACTACGCACCAAATTATCTTACTAACATTATCCAACCTTTTATAAATGTAAATAATACTTATAACTTCAGAAATAATAGAGTTTTTAATATTCCGCAGTCAAGAACTACTAATTATATGAATAGCTTCTTTCCTTCTACAATGGTTAAATGGAATGAACTTGATCCCTCTTTACGAGACTCTATGTCAATTTCAACATTTAAAAAGAAGCTTATAAAAATACCTAATACACCTGTCTCTAATACGTTTATCAATTGTGTTCCGAGAAAACTTAATATCATTTTATGTCAATTAAGAAATTCTAAAAGTGATCTTAATTTTGATAAATTTCAAGATCACCTAATTGATGATACTTCTTGTAATTGTGGTGCACCTAGGGAAGATCTTACTCATTTTTTCTTTCAATGTCCTTTGTATGATAATATTAGACATTACATTTTTAGTATTCATGACTTATTAGGCTACTTAGATTTGCACTGCCTATTATATGGTATCAATAATGATTCTGACCATTTAAATAATACCATCCTTATAAATGTTGATTCTTATATAAGATTATCAAAGCGTTTCTGTACTTACTCGTGAAAAATACACATATATGATATAATATGATATTTGTATATTAATAATGAAAAATATGTTAACTGTATATTAACAATATTCTCAATGGGAATTACATATAAAAGTGTGTAAGTGGGTGTGCGTGTGTGTGAAAGCTGAATTAGGTTATAGTTAGAAATGTACATATCTACCGGAATAGAAGAAGACTGATATAGGCATAGCCTGTTGTCTGATTCTTTTGTAAATACTCATTTAATGACTGTAATTGATGTACTTTGTTAAAATGTATTTACAATAAAATATTTTTGAAATTGAAAAAATCTTTCTTAGAAAAATATTTATAGAGATCTTAATAGAAATTTCCAATTAGAACACTGACATGTCAGAAAAGGCCCCGCAAAGTGTCCTACCTTAAAAGAAATTTGATTACAACCAAGAGTCTACTGACCTTGACCCTGGCCATGTCATATTGAACCTTTATGATAAATCCTGAACAACTTCTGTTAAGGGACTATAGCCTTAAACATCATTGTTATCAAAAGCTGTAAAACGTTGAAGTTCTCATGAGGATGTTAAAAAATTAATACTTTAAATTAAAAGTGACGGCAACCTTATTTCATCTGAATGTAAAAACCTACAAAAATAAACTTTGCGGGCACTCTAATTTATAAATTAACGTTCGTACCCTGATACAGTGCATGCGCATAAATTGCACATGAAATCAAAACAGCATTACAACTCGTAAGCAGAACGCTGCCATACCTTGTATGTACAGTTGTGTAACATCTCGTTCCCTTCAAGAAAACGAAGTTTATAGCCCGGTGATCTGTTACATTGTAAAACCCAATGTTGTTTGTACAAAATCCATTCATCTTTTCAAGTTAGAATCACATATGTCATAGAGGAATGAATATTTAATTCTCCACGCGTGTCTCTGTTTATATCGACAACCTATACACATACACATACACATGTATTTCCTGCGCTCTGACCCGTGACTGCACGTCGGCACCTGTTCAGTTTTCCTTAATTTGGCTTTCTCCGTGAAGTACATGTATTGTACACATTTCTAAACCCCCTGAACTTATATTTATAGAACATTTTTGCTGCACAGCCTCGTGTATCACTATATCTTTAATCCATTTCACTATTTGTAAGAAGGAATCGTCGTAGTCCTTTTTAATTCTTAACCATTTTGCATTATAATGCAAGGAAATATTTATCAGAAAAAATGCAACATTTTATTGACCTCTGAATGTGACATCAAACTTTTTGACCTTGATCTGAAATTACCATACTTATTTGTCCTTGACCTTTTAATTTGACCTTTGACCATGACTTTTGATATGGTCTGTTGACATCATGCTAAATTTTGAACATCATTGCTTAATAATATTATAGGAAAACATTGGCCTTTGACCTTGATCAATATGTAAAATTTGACTTTGACCCCTGATTTTGACCATTGGTCAGTTAACTCGTTGTTTATTTCTTAACAACTTTGCTTCATAATGTTATAATCAAATATTGAGCAGTTAAGACCGACTAACTTTTAATAGGTTTTATCATGTTAATGTCAAAATCCAATATGGCCGCTTTAATTATAGCAGCTATTTTGAATCTGATTTGCCTGAAATATTACACAGCTGATCTAGGATGCATGAGAAATTATTTCAAATTTGAGACAAATCCTTCATCTCCTTCAATCATTTTTGTGCAAAAGAAACAAAACGGACAGACAGACGGACAACATGATTACTATAGGGCACCCGCATCTCTCGATGCGGGGCTCTAATTACAAGTACACTTACAAAAAAAATGTTATAAATATCGAAAGTCCAGCATCAGAGAAAATTAAATTTGAATTAATGAAATGAAATATCATCCTGTTTACATATATCATAAATAAATATAAGGGTAAACAAGTATTTTGGTATATGTTCACTATATGTAAACTATATTTAAATTGTCTATACCGACAGTCATAATTTTCACTGGGGTTTGGAATTTGCGTTCTGAAGAAAATGCCTAAACCCCCGCAAAATAAAAGCACTTTACAGTAAATGAATCTATATTTCTGAATTAAAAACTTACTGTTGGAGTACTTGTATTCGTGAATGATGCAGCTAAAGGTACCGGTACATGCACAGATGATGGTGATCCCCCCAATGCTTGTGATGGGGTGCCAAATGTCTGAATAAAAACAAAAAGTATCAAATACAACATCTTGAAATGTGTAACATTCCAAAACTGTAAAGATTTTTTGTAGATACAATAACTTTCATGGATCTAAAAAATATCAGTTAGCAGCTTCTGGAATGCCGAACACCTCTGAAAAAATTATTTTGCTTACATTGGTTATCTTCGCACTTTGACAGTCAGTTTAACTTCCATGGTATACGCCAAAAATATACCATAATATTTTTTTCTCATTTTTCCAAAAATTGTAGTTGGTTTTATTGTCAGTGACCAAGAAAAAAATGCAAAAAAAAGGGTTTCGCCATATTGGATTGATTTCCTCTTGTCTGTTAAGAAAAAAAAGGTGTGAGAATAGTTCATCATATGTTAGGTATGTTGGATAGGGAAATTCTACCCGAGAGTGTAGAACTTTGTGTCGGAACCTCGGTAAGCCTCGATCAGTTGACCAAAATTCTAAACTTTTGGTCAGGCAGCTGGATGAATTACGATGAGTAGCTCACCATCATCAGAAGGCGGACTGAAAACATTGCAAAAAAGGCATATACATACCATTGAGCTCTGTATAGCTGCAGGAGATCCAGTTGCTATAGGGGCACCAACAGCCGCTGTCGTAGTACAAGTGGAAGAGGCAATGTACCCAAACCCCAAATCGGGCAAAGAAAAGTCTGAATCTGAACTAGACGTTTCAATCTCATATGTGAGAAGCTGGAACATATTTTCAAAACTAAAATGTAAACCATGCAATCTTTCTTCATGGCAATTATCAATTTTTCATAGCTTTAGGTAATATTTCATTTAATAACAGTAATCACTGTCAGACATCAATTTAAGCCATATAGGGTTGTGTGATGTATTATAGTTAATTATTACGTTTCACATTGTTAGTCAATGTTGTTTATAGTAACCAAGTTGCATATTTATGTAACCCAAAACGAAGTGGGGGACATATTGTGTTTGCTCCGTTTCTTATTATTATTATTACGAACAACTTGGTAACTATTTCCAACAGGACAGTTGCCATGGAAACAAAAAAATGGCCTATGATTGGTCGAAATTTAAATGTTGTCGGATTAAGATGAAAATTGGTACATTAGGGTAATAAGGGATTGCGAACAACGTAATAACCAGCTCGAAATAGTCGGTTGCCATGGATATAAAATATGGACCTCCGATTGGTCGAAATTTAAATATTGTCTAATTAAGATGAAAATTGGTACAAAGGGGTTTTGAGGGATAGCAAACAACGTGGTAAACCATTTTGAAAAGGTCAGTTGCCATGGAAACAAAACATTGACCTCTGATTGGTCGAAATTTAAATAGATGAAAATGGCTACGTAGGGGTTATGAGGGATACAGATCACAATGATACGACTACGGGGTATTTTGGGGGACATCTGTAATGGTTCCCATTACAATCAGTACTTGTCATATGTGCACTACATCACATACACAAATTCCAAGTTTATTTGCAGTAAAAATAATTCTCAGTTTCAGTACGATTAACCCTACCTTCGATGATTGTGACATAATATTTTTATATTATATCAAATGTCATAGGAAGGTTAGGTATTATCAACACACAAAATGTGTTTGATAAATGAACTTGAGACATGCATATTGATTCTACCAGAAAGATATAGAGGATATCTAACAGTGTCTTCATTAATACCAAATATATTTCACGACTGGGGCTATTTTTTTTATATTTTTCACGAGTGCGCAGCACGAGTATAAAATATCAAAATAATTAGCCACACGAGTGAAATATATTTGGTATTACTGAATACACTGTTAGAGTTTCTGTTTATTACATTTTTTAATGAAAAATCTACTCTGTATGCTAACCAAACCTTCATCGAAGGTTTTGTAAACAAAAAGACCCAGTTGTGCCCCCTGCTCCTGTGCCGACTTGCATGTCGGGCTTTCTGATTGGTCAATTTTTTTTGCATTTTGTAATTTTTGATTTGATTGGTCAAACCAGCAAAAGTGATATTTTTCACTAGTGAAGAATATCACTTTTATGAAATGAATATTTTTGATATTTCACTGGTAAAAATGTAATAAGTCGGTTTATTCAACCTATATACTATACCTTGGGTTTGGTCAATAAATAAATCCGGGCCTTCTGGGAGTGTAGTGAGTCCACAAACGACCCCAGTGTAAAGCCACTAACGGCAATTGTTTCACCTTTAGCATTTCCCAGCTTCTGCTCCATTTTTGCTATCTTCCCTGTGAAATTTTTTCCACTGGGGAAAAATGTGTTTTTAAGATTTTCCATGACATCTTCATACGCCAATGTTCGTACTAATTTCAATGGCCTCGGCCCTATCTGTAAGTGGTTCTTGCTACTTTTCATGATAGTGTATGAACTTCTGGAATAACTGTAATGTTGCCACCCAGCCACAACCGTAATGGGTCCTTGGTTCTTCTTTTGTCCCTGCCAAAATAGTATTTTTAATACATGTACTAGCTAAGAAATATTTTTAGTTTTAAAAGAAAACCACACATTGACTTCACTTGTTTTAACAAATACAGAAATAAATTTGTGTGTGCACATATTTGTAATTGTTACCAGAGTTTAAACAAATATGAAAAGTTTAGAAAATGTTTATGAAACCAATGTCCCCACTTTCCTTTACTTTGGCCATAGTATCTGGTTACAATTTGCATTTCATCAGACAGGACACAATGCAACGGGATGTGACAGGTAACATTATTTGCCACCAAAATAAACAAGAGCCCAAGAGAGCCTGTATCGCTCACCTGGATATTTCTGCAGATAATATGCCAAGGGTTTTGATCTGCCACAATAGTACTGCATTAAAGTATGGCATTTTATATCAGTTAAGCCCAATTAACCACTTTTGGTTCCGCCCTATAACGATGTTACAAACCAAATATGAGTGACATATCCATTGCTAAGTTACACAGAAGTTGTTTATGTCATTATAGCCACATTGACCACTGAGGTCCTGCCCCTCTGTCTCAGCTAGCTAGTCCACCATTTGTATAATTTTGATTCCCCACCCCATAGGGATGTTACCAGCCAAATTTGTTTAATTCTGATCAGCGATCATGAAGAAGTCGATTGTTGACGGATGCCAGACACCATGGTATCGCATCATGCAGATCTTTGGAAAACTATGCACATAATATTATTTGATCTATGACCTTGGATAATGATCACACTAGCTGTTCCAATCACAAGGATTGTACTTTTTCTGTGGAATAAATAGGTATGCAAAAGTTTCAGATATCTTAAAAAAATGTTCTCATCAGGTAGAATGTTGAACATTGAATGCAGACGATATTTAAATTTGAATAGAGTGCAATGTTTCTATACATCAAACATTTTCAAGTCTTAAACAGCTTAATTGAAAGAGAATTTAATGCAGTGAAAACCTCTCATTTCTGATGTCACTTTCAAAAAATACTAAAATGACTATATAACTGTAAAATATATGACATAAAATAACAACATTTTCCATACTTGCCAACTTTTTCTATGAAATCTTATCTCATAAAGCATTTACTTAATGCCCTAATTCTAGCACATGATTTTAGCTTAAAAAAATAACTCTATAAACGTACTTATGAAATGATCCCATCCAAGTTTAGGAAAGAATGTTACATTTGCTCCGTATACAAATAAATAACATCTTCAACCAATTATTTGCATACTGTATCGTTGCATTTCCCAGCATATGTGAAAATGTTTATACTTACACAGTGATCGATATTCAGTTGAACCCACATTAAGGATTTAGACTCTGTTTGGAGGAGTGACCGCTTGCTATTGAACTATTTTGTACAAACAACAGGGTTTTTCCAAGAGAAGCTAAACCAAATCTTCCTAATAAACCATATTTAAAAATCCTTGTGTGTTACTCAGTAGAAAAGGTTCTAATTAAGTAAGTCAACCTACAGCAATATGTGCTACATGCACAATTAAAACACTCAACTTTTGGTTTTTGTGGTTAATTTATATGGATCATGTTTCTAATTTCACAAACAGGGTCTAAATCCTTAGTATGATCTCGGATATAATGAAATACCGCTTAATTTGAACTAGAAATTAATCCAAGTTCAAATGCCTTCATCTTCTTTGTTGATGTTTATCAATTAATTTGAAATCAGTTAATTCAATGGGAACAATTAACGATTGAAAAGTAATTTGAACTTATACAGGCTGTGGATAAGAATGACAAATCTAAAAGTTAAATTGCAAGGAATTTTGAAATTAATTAACCCAAGTACTCTAACCGAGGTTTTGAAAAAAATATTAAGACAAATGATTATTGTAGATACTGGTGCGTCATGAATCGAGAATATTCCAGAAGTTCCGGACTTGGATATTCAGTTGTGGAACCTGGAATCCTTCATATATGTAACAAACACATGTTGATCACTTTTTTAAGACAAAAGTAACTCTGATTTTTTTTGTATATTTGCTGCATACAAGTATATTGCTAAATCAATTGAATATAAAATTATCTAATTAAATCTTAAAACTTTGATTAAAACGAGAATGAGATGTTGCATATTATATTTCAGCATATATATGCTGAAATCAATTTCTTCTGTATTATGTTCGTTAGTGATGAACCGATTGTGATAATCGATTGCGTTCCCTCATAATCGATGATCGGGTTACACAGTTCACTATGATATAGCATGCAAATCATACATATATGTATGGTAAATATGGCAGGGCTCGCAGACACCTCCCCAGGAAATAAGTCTATTGTATGGAAATATTTTTGAATTTCTCAAGATTAACTAATATAGACTTCTAAACGCCCGGGTAGTCTTCTCTGTCCCTATTTCAGTTTTGTTGTTATTTGAACATTTTTGGAAATCATTAAAGATGAAAATGTAGAATGTTTGTTTCAAAACGAATAGTAATTTGTTCTATTGTCTACTATTGACTCATGATATGCCACTCATCAATCACATAATGTGTAATAAAACGCTAAGCAACACATGACTTATGTCCTAATACATTTCATTTCAGTACTATGTACATTACCATAACTTTATTATGCATATCTTCCAAAAATACTTTCATAGGACTAAATGTCCTATAAATATAATAATAATTTATTAAATAACTAAATTTATGTATACATCATACATATAATTATTAGATATTTGGGCATTAATTTTTGTTTGTTTGTTAATTTGTACAAAAAATCAATGTACAAAAAATGCTTTTCGGAACCGATCATTATCGATAAAATCGCATCAGAAGCACTTAAAACCAATTCCAAGCGATAATCAATTTTGATATTTAGCCGATCATACATCACTATAATGTTCATTCTCAGTATAACATTGAAAATCAGTTAATTTGAAGCTTTTTTTTCATTCCCCATGATTTAAATACATGTATAAACATGTTCGACTGCATGTGTTTCATTTACCAAATGTCAAAACTCAAGCAACCAAATAATGCATCTAGACTATGCACGCTTCCTAAAATAGATGCTGTTATCTAATGCAATACATACCAGTAATGGTTTAGTAACCTGTCTTTGCTTCATCTTTTCTATTAATGCCATCATCCTTGGTGTGGCATCAGCTGAAATTAAGAAGAAAGTTATGAGATGGCCTTTACCACTCACTTCAATATTTGAGTAGATACATGTATAGCAAAGTTTCATATCTATATAGCTGCTATAATAGTACTTCTGCTGTACAATACAGTGATTAAGGCATACAACTTACTTGTAGTCAAATACACATGTAATTGTATGAGCCATATCCATTGCTTACTTAAGCCAGACCGATTGCACAATTTTTAATTACCAACCAAAAATGAGTTATGACCATCATTTACTTTCCGAGAAGAAGTCGTTTATATCATAGAAGCTTCACTGACACATTTTAGCCCCACCCCTCAGGACTCCGCGGGGTCAGCCCAACCATTTGTAAAATTTTATCTATCAGTACGACTGGCAGACAGCTGATGCCACGGTACAGTATAAGCTCACCTTGGTTATTTGGACCAGTTGGGCTAACAATTCAAATTAATGTAGAGGACATTCAAACCTTCCATCTATACAGAGTATTTGATTCTACCTGGGATATCTTAGAAATGAGACAATGATTATGAAATTTTGTGAAAATCGTTTTTGAAAAGTCTCCAGGGTCATATCATATAATTCACACTTTTTGTGAAAGACCTTGGCTTCAGACCCTTCTACATGTGTCTATGGTGAGTATGTTTCTTGCTACATCACCATCATCATCATCATCATCATCATAAACTGAAATTGACATCAATATAGTTATAGGAGATTGACATGTCCAGGCATATTCAAAACAAAGTTAAGAAACTGTTGTTTATATTATATTTAGGTTAACAAGCTAATTATGTTTTATATGTAGTTGTTTCATCAAAATCATAGATATATGCCTCATTTAAAATGCAAGTAACAGTTTGAATAATTTAAACCAAATGGGAATATCTATTCATTCTAAGTGTTATTTACCAACATTGGTGACCAAATTGAGTTTATATACACACTATTGTGTGACAATTAGATTTCTAAACACCAAGCACTATAGATTCTTACAATTTGGGATTAGCTATGCATGGATGACTGTTTAATTGAGACTTTACTTTCCCCTATTGGACCCGCGCAATAGGCCCCTGGGGGATGGGACCTCTGGCTTAAACAAAATTGATTCCCTTTCCGTAGCATGCTTCACAGCAAACATAAACCCAATCATTTCATTCCTGCAGTAGAATATTAGAAGGATTTTAAAGAATTTACCAACTTTCCCCTATTGGGCTCCATCCCTCTGGCCCTTACATTTGGGGCTGAGATCCCTGGTTTATACAAAATTGATCCCCCTGCACCCTAGCATATGCTTCAGACTAAATATGAACCCAATCCCTTCATTCCTGCAGTAGAAGGAGGATTTTAAAGAATTTACCAAATTTCCTCTATTGGGCCCGATTGACATCTGGCCCCTTCGCGTGCTAGACCCTTGGTTTATACAAAATTGGTTCCACTTTGCCCAAGGGTGCTTCAGACCATGAAATTGTGTCAAAATCCATTCAGTGGTTCATGATTAGTAGTGATTTAAATGAAAAGTTGACATACGGATGAACACCACCCCATACCATAAAAATGCAAAATTCTTATATGCCAATCAGACTGATGTCTTTTGATAAAATTTACTCAATGAACTTACAAAGAGTGCTGTCTGCAGAGCTTGAACCACTGCAAGATGTAGAGCTACCTGAAAAAAAATAACATTCTGATTAATGCAGAATATAATAAACACATTACAAAAGGCCTTATAATTGTAAAGTATTTTTGAGAGATTGTATCCTACAACAAAGGTTTGGTTTTGTTAATTTACGTCCTATTAACAGCCAGGGTCATTTAAGGACGTGCCAGGTTTGGGAGTTGGAGGAAAGCCGGAGTACCAGGAGAAAAAACACCGACCTGTGGTCAGTACCTGGCAACTGCCCCAATTGGGATTCGAACTCGAGACCCAGAGGTGGAGGGCTATAGCGATAAACTTAAGACGCCATGCGCCTTAACTACTCGGCCACCGCGACCCCCATACAACAAAGGTATGTGATAATTATCATGCTATATTGATATTGTACGTACAGTGATCAATCTACGATTATTTTTCATGGGTCCTTTTCAATCTGTATCGCTAAAACAATGGGTCCATTAGTGTTAAAGTGACCAATTTCCATAAATTTAATGGGTCCTTTCAAAATTCTGTAAGTCCTGGACGCGGGACTCGCACGTAGATTTATCACTGTACGTAGTTTCCATTTCCCTTCCAAATAATACTCTACAAGCTTATATTGACAATATGCAATATTCAGAATTACATGTACACATCTGGTAATTATAGGAATATATTTCAACAGGCCTAAATACATGTATATTTATTATAGTTATCATTTTCAAAAAATTACTCTCTCAAATCAACATTGATTCTTGTCAGTATATATATATATATATATATAGTTTCATGTTTTCTGTTTTGTTATGCAAATCAGAAAGGATTTATATCCATTCCATTTTAGATATTAGTAATGCATAGCTTAAATGAAAGTTATGATAATCAAATCAGCAATTTCAGTGTTATAAAATCATAAACTTTGGTAAAGAAAAATTGAGAGTAATTTTGTAAACATCAATGAGTTTGTAACTTCAACATATACTTTTGTCATATGTTCATGAATCTCATCAATTGATTACTTTCGACAACATCAAGATAGCCCTAACCAACTCCATGAAAAAAAAAAAGATTAGGTTACCTGCAACTGGTTGCCAAACATCATCATCTACAAGTAGGATGAGTTTTGTGTTTGCCGGAAGCGTTTTGAAATAGGATGTGTCAATTTCTGTGCCATCTTCTTCCAGCACAAAAGTAATCCTAGCAGTTGAATCCAGTACAAACTTCTCTTTGCCTAAGAAACAAGTTTATATTGTTATGGTTAAAATTATTACCATCAGAACATAACTAACACCAGCATAAAAACATAACTAATACCAGCATAAAAGTAATAGCATTTATTAATGCTGTTACTTTTATGCTGGTATTAGTTATGTTCTGATGGAATTTATTCTTTAATATATACTTGATGAGCCCTAGCATATAGAGAACAAGACACCTAGAGGTCCTGTATCACTCACCTCATCCTCGGCACCAGGTGAAAATCGCACTATCGCTTATTTAAGCGATAGTGCGATTTTCACCTGGGACCGAGGATGCACTCACCTATAGTATTGCCAGCAGCAGAGCAACTACAATTTAGCTTATAATGTATTTTAATTATAAATTCCAAGCACAAAAATTAAGTTATAGGCATTGTTAATTTCCACTAGGGAAAAAGTAAATGTCAATAATGCGAAAGTGATCCCTTTTTGACATTCCCATTAAGTCCCCTGCCACCAAGGGATTCTACCACGGACTTAAGTCCGTGATTCTACCAGTACCACTAAAATTGAAACAATTATCCATTGCTTAGTTTCCAAGAAGTCGTTCATATCAACATTTTCGTCCATTAAACAATCAGTGTTGCCAACCTATATATATATATATCTGGTGATAACCAGGGTTATGGGGTAATGAAGCATAGCAAGAACCCATTGAATATTTCTATATTATTTAATTTAATCTACCAAACACTGAAAATTTGCATTTTTAATCAAAACATACAAAAAAAAATATTATGAAAAAAAATTACGAAAAACAAATAAAATAAATATAACTAATTGCATGAACAGAATTGTACAAAGCCTTGTTTTTTTTCTACATACAATTAAATATTTTAATATTTTTGAAGTTTCAATTTTATGAATCGTTCAAAAATACCTTGTATTTTCTCATTTTATTTTTCATCAGTTTAATAAATTAAACCACAATACAAAAATCAAAATTATTTGAGTTAATAAAATTTTGACCCCTTATATACAGAAAAAATCCGGATTTTTTCAGACCGCCTTCCGTTTCTATTTTTATCATTAGTTACCCAAAATGGTGGCCATTACGATACATATACTGGCTGTGGGCATATGCATATGCCGACATATGTCTTTCCATGTGAGTACTAAGTAAATCCTCCAGCCATCATCTTAGTGTTTGTTTTTGAAGTAATGTTCCATAATTCTGCTCTCAAATATGATTAATTAACCGTGTCTTTGCCAGCCTGGTATGGGAATGGATGCCTTAACTGACATCGTGATGCATGACCGACTGTCTTTACGATTTCGTTGTCACCGTCGTTGTAAGCTGAAGCTTGTTAGACTGAATCTGTACTTAGATAATCGTCCTATATATAGTTTCTGGTGTGCGCATGAAGATTTGGTGTGGTGTCACTGTGCACGTAAAAACATATTTTGTTAAAGTTCTCAGTTAGTTAAAATCCATACATGTACTAGTAGGTCAAGTTGACAGAATCTTCTAATATGTAATATGTGTTCTTGGCTATAACTACATATGCATGTAGTTCACACTTCTATTGTGTTGTGTAAACACAGTCCCTATCGAGGGGGGTCATTAGAAGCCCTACAATCCAATTAATTTGTCCTTTAGGTGACCTGACAATTTAAGTGATTAATTGAGGTTCTTGACATACATATGTATCTGAAATCTGGTCACTCGGGTGTTAAAGCTCAAAACATGGGTTATTTGATGACCAGACCGGTCAATCGTGTTAATATGTATTTTAAATTGTCTGAAACCCGGGTCAACACTGGGAAATCGGGTGAGTTGGCAATACTGAAACATTTGGCAACATACTAGACTAGAAGTTGTTTGGTACAGTAGCTGTTTCAAGTTAGGCAGGGATGAATTTAATACAATAAAATACACAGCCTAATAAGGGGTTGTATACATGTATACATGTAATATATAATACCTACTGCATTATATTAATGTAATATAATGCAGTAGGTATTATATTACATACAGTATAGTTCAGGCTTTAAATCAAGTTTTCAAAATATGAGATTTGGTTAGATATTTCAAATCTTATAGAGAAGACTGCGAAGAAATAAAATGATAAAGCTATACTTATCATATATTTAAGACTTTACATATTATTAATGTACAATTAACATTTACCTTTTATGTGTTTATAAGATATTTTTATAATCAAACTAAGTTACTGTACTCTGACGTAGAGATGACATACAATGTACAGGTTACAATTTTTCAAATCTGAAATTGATTTTATTGTACAAATTTCTTATGGTAGCCTTCTTTACCATGTGATTTTTTGTGGAGAGCCATTTTTAGGGCTCAAACTTGGAAACCTATATAATACAGACAGTATTAGTCCAACAATCAACAATCCATGATGAGATATCATGAATATAACTTAGCAAAGGTCTCTCAATCCAGTCAATCACTATATTTGCAGTTAGTATACCAGGGATACATGTTAATTGTGTACTGGCTTATCATGACATTCTTCTGTACCATGAATTAGATTGAGGAAAAATATCTTATCCTAGTTTTCCTAGATCACTATTTGTACCACACAATACCCTGTGCTATTCCACTCTCAGGCCAATGTATAAACTGTTGGATAAATATTTTCCACTAGTGGAATATGACCTTCCGGTGTTTTGATTGGTGGATAAGTTGAACTTTGACACGAACTGCAATTGTTATTGATGTCATCATTCATCAATAATCAAATGATAACACCGCGGTGTCCCGGCCAGCACTGGTATTTTATAATGGAAAGTGCACATGATTCAATCGAATTTCACCATAGTGTTGTGGTAGAAACAGGTCTCATAAGTTATTTTAAAAGTTACAATATTATAGACACTCGCTAACGCTCTTGTCTTTCTGCAACTATTAAAAATAACTTACTCATGTCAGAGTTTGTGAAATATTTTCCATATCCAACAAACACTATTGTATAACCTCTATTTATCCAACCTCGGATCACAATGATTACATTGACCTCAGGTGTCTTTCTGGGGTATTTTGGGGAAATTGAATTACAGCGACACTCACAGAGATTGACCGGGTACAAATATTTCCTAAAAAACTTGGGATTCTTTTCCGCATTTTAAAAAATCATCACAATTGGGAATTTTTTAGTTGATTTTGTGAAAATATGAGGCTAAAATGCATTGGGAATTGGGTCGATGGGCGCACCCAGTATTATAGGCAGGAAAACACTGGACCTATGGCCTAGTGATTATTTTCATTTAGTAAATAGTAAAATGTCCGCATGCGCTATAGATTCCTAGCTATACTTACAACCATCTTTCAAATCTTCAAATGAAGAGGCAACAACGCCCTTCCTAGCCTCCCTGTCTCTGGAAAAAACCTTGAAAGGTTTTGTTGTCTGTGTTGCTTCCTCGAGTTCGTTCTTTTCCATTTTACTGAGTCTGTAATTTTTTAAATAAAAGTATGAGCTATGACATATTTCTAAATATAGACCAATATGAACTAGGCCTACTTACAGTTATTTCTAGTTGGTAATGCTCATTTTTAGGAAGATCCGCATGTGTGTTTTACGATGATATTTTTTGCCTGAATTAATCCCAATATCAAAATTTCAACAGTGTAATATCGTTGGACAAGGCCTTACCTACCGCCTCAAACAGTCCCGCGTCAGGAACAACAAAGAAGTAGGCCAACTAACTCGAGAAACCGACAGCGGGCTCGTAAATCCGGAAATCAACGTATATAACTGATGCAATTTCATTGATTTATTTTAACTAGATAAACCGCATAAGTACTCACAAGGCTAAAACAATGGTTACTGTGTAATTACCCCTATTTATACAAAAAGAGATAGGAGCTCTTTTTTAAATTTGTAAATATGGTTAAGTTTCACGTTGCATATATAATACGGTGCAATGGCAATGCTATCTTATAAATACAGCATAAACAAAAAAAACATAATTAATTCAATCATTAACTTCATACATGTACTTCTACGCATTTAAATGGGAATTATATTAAATTATAATCTGTATTATTAAGTAAAGTACTTACATGCAGCCAGCCTTCTTCATCAACAGCAAAC